>NC_088909.1:13785000-13790000 GCF_037157495.1 Lathamus discolor | reverse complement strand
AATCACACTGGAATGATGGCATGACTTTGACAAGGTGGTTCCGTTATTTAAAGGCATATTTAATGCAAAATGATTACGGAACGTGAGGTTTATGAAACTTCTGAAAGACACACATAGGCACTTGCCACCTGGCCTTCTTTTACCCTTATATTTCCAAGACAACCATTATCATTAAACACCAAGTAGGCATTTATCTTGCAACTAGTACCTACTAATCTTTTATAATCAATTACCTTACGCAGTTATGTCTGTTTGCTTCTAATTATAACTAATTATGCTTCTAAATATGCACTTTAGATTACCAAGAGAATGAAAATAGGGACGGGAGAAAGCGAGAATAGATTATGATTATTAAAAGAAAGGGAAACATACTAATTACTTAACAGGAATTATCATCAAACATCCATTAAACTTTGCAGACAGAACACTTAAAAAAAACACTCCCCACTTCACTGTCAACATACTTTGAACGTAAGTTTAAAGTGAGTAATGAAACTTTTGGAACACCTTCTGTCTCTCCTTGCTCAACAGAGAAAAAACCTTTTAGTTTATTAACATTCTCTGGACAGCAACCACATTTTTATGTATCTGATTACCTGCATGAATCAAATACTAAACAAGATTATAAATAAGTATGAAGGTTCTTTTTTTGTTGTTGTTCTTTTTTTTTTTGGTGTTTTGTTTGCTTGTTTTTGGTTTTTTGTTGGGTTTTTTTTGGTTGTCCGGACCAGCCTTTAAGAAACTGCTTTGTGTATTATTACAAAAAGTGCTCTTGACAGTTTTTCAACCGGGTGTTCATGCCGTTTAGGTAAAAAATTTAAAAAGTAAGATGCTTCTCACACCCAGCAAAATGGTCTTTAAATATACTCTCTACCCTCTAGCAGAACCATTCAGAATTCCTGCATGGATACTGCCCAAACATTCTCCATGTTATGGAAACACAATGACATTGCTCACGGACTTCGGTCTCACATGTTTCGATGATAAAAAGATGCAGGACTCTATCCACAGAGAATATAAAAGCAGCTTTTTGCAGAATCAAAAGATTATGTCAATTCCCTATTAGAAAGAAATAATTAAAACTAGATAATGGTTATGAACAGCTCTGACCTGCTGAGAGCCTGAATGCTTTGCTTCACTCAGGACTCCAGTTCCTGTGACTGCAGGTCAGCCCTACGCAAACAAAGCCTTAACAGAAATGTTACGGAGGAAATAATAGCCATTTCCAATGATAATACACAATTTTAGCACCTACGCTTGGCTGATTTAGGTGGTCGGCTAACATGTCAAACAGCCTGCCTTAGTTAGGTGAGCCTTTAATGGGTAACTGGCAGACTCTGGCAGCCTTATTTCTGTTTTAGATTTGGTTTGTCATTGGGTATCCATTACCTGCCATTCATCTTTGATCTCTTTGGACAGGCCTGATCAAAAGATGTCATTTGACCTACTCCACTTGGCAGAAACTTGTATGACTCTCATAAAGGGGGCACCCCAGCTATAAATAAAATGACATTATTATTTTTCTGTCCTATCATGTAGAAGAGACAATTATGATAATGCAGTGTCTGTCACTTGGAGCCCAGCAAATTGCTAGCTCTCACGCAACTGTTTAGCTTTCTTATTTGTTTTTTGTCTGTTTTCCTCCACTTCAAGTTGAAAATAAAACAGAATTGAAATCACTAATGCTCTGCCTCACACTCTTGACAGTCTCAGGGCTTCCTTTTATGGGACTGATGTGCAGATGTGACCATCAGACTGTTTGTCAGTGGTGGGTGGTGGTTAAGTGCTGTGTTGGCAACACATCCCAACAATGGAATCAGGTTTATACTTCATTTCCACCTCTGCACACGAGCTCCTATCTGAATGCAATGCTTGTACATATTACAGCTAACAGATAAAAATCACAGAGAGAGTTTATTGTATCTTTAATAAAGCAACAACAGAGGAAATGTATGAGCCCTCTTCCTACTGCCAGGGGGCTTACGCATGAAGGGGGGTTCTGGAAAGGATGAGCAACAAGCCAACTGTTGGGATGTTGATTGTCTTTTGGCGTTTTTCCAAGCAGCACATATACCCCATTCCAATGCATTCACATCTCTAGCAAAGTACGCTGTGTGCATGTATGGACAAACAGCGAGCAGAGCATACACAAACTGCTTGGTCTGCTACCTCTCTGCCCATGTGGGTCTGCATACCTGAACACTAACAAGCTCTGTCTGGCCACTGGCCTGAACATCTTTACAACCTCTTGGCTAAAACACCACTTCCCTCATGCAATCTCCCACCAGACAATATTCATTATGTTTTCCTCCATCTTCACCATGGAAGGGTACATGGCAATACTCAAGGCACTTTGCTGGAGGACATAAGCTCCAGCAAAGGCCACCACTGGCACTCTAACTGCACAAGTCCCACTGCTCTGTCTCCACAACACACTCTTACAACAGTACAGAAATACTCACAAAATTAATTACCCATTTCACATTGCTTAATGTGTGACAGTTGGTCCATAAAGTTACTACAAGCATCCACTATAGGGAGACTCTGCAAAACCAACATGGCTAGAGAGCAAAATCACACGTGCTATCAACCTCCTTGAGTATGAGAACAGGCACCTATGAAAGATGATACAAAAATCTATGTACCTCCATTTGGTACTTGTTCTACTTGCTCTTCCACAGACTAGAGGTGCTGCTGCCAGTAAACAGATCTCTGTTTACTGACAGAAATGCTGAGAGAGAACTAAAACTGTTAAGGGCTTGTAAATACCAAATAGTTACTCATTAATTATTTGTAATTAATTATTCATGATTAATTTGTGCCAGAACAGGAATGTTTTATTCTGAATTAATTTAATTAATTTCAAAATTGCTACTTTAAACTGCCACCCTACCATAACATGATATAATCTCTCTCTGTAGACAAGCCCTAAAATATTTTAAAAGCATTTAAAACAAAGGAAGAGTGGTATGTTCTTTCATAGAAACACATGTTGTCTGCCAGCTTTGCAATATACTTTGCATCCTCATCGAAAAGGCAACCTAGACAAAATGGAGTCTCTTTGGTGGCCTAGAAAATTTTTGCAATAAGGAAAAGGGGGAAAAATATCCCGTATCAAACTTGGGAGTGGAGACAGATCCCACTGATACTACAAAAAGAGCAACTGAAAGCAACTAGGTTCTCCTTGGACATGGCTATGCAGAGCAACTCAAGAGATCTGGATATCAGTAAGAAGTATCAACAAAGGAATATTGGAAACAAAAAATAAAGAATTGGAATAGTAAGGTATATTTTAAAGATGGAAAACGCCTAGATTTTTTTCCTTACGGAATTAAGAATCCTATGAAGAAAGCAGATGGTAGGACTTAAAATTCAAGTACATTTGGCAGGGAAGCCTTTTCCTGTTGCAATAGTGCACGTTATTCTTCCAATCCATCACAAAAGTGTGCCTTAAACATAGCACGATTCTTTCAGGTAGATTTCTTTATTACAAAGTTTAGTTTCTTAATGATGTATACTTGAAAAGAGGAAAGATGCAGCAACCACTAACTTCTCCCATTTGAGCTGTTACTGTCCAGACGTCCTCAGCAGAGATATGAGACAAACCAGGTACTAAGCAAGCACTCCTGCAGAGTAACCTGACAATCCTCACCTATTCCTGCTTTTCAAACCAGCCAAGGATGTAGCTTGCTTTTATAAAAAGAATTTTCTTGCACATTAACTCCACACTACAATCTGCAAGAAACATGAAACACATGAAAACAAAAGTCTCAGGTTTTTTATCTCTTTTAGGGTACAATCAAAAAGCACACAAAGCATCTTATTTCTAGGGTGTTATCACTAAAGGAGAACCTCAACAGAGGCAGAAAATTACACCACAAGTCCCACCAATACCTTGCGAGCAGGTGTTCAGATCCATTCAACTCACACGATATATAGGATTCCAGCCCCCCACCCCCTCCATAACAGAGGTTTGTTACCCTCTTGTGAAAATCCAGGTAAGTGAACAATACAATGGTGATCCTATGGGAAAGGACTGACCTCAGTGAATTGAGGCTTCTTTTCTTGGCGTGGGATAATATACTAAGGTTTAAATATAAAGGGTCATGGCTGAAAGGGAAAGCACCACTCAGAAAACAAGTTACGTAGAAGAAAGTGAAGGAGCACAATGATGTCTAATCTCAGACACAAACCACTGAAGTTGACTGAGAAGCACCCTCAAAAGCTACTTTCTCCCTGTGCCAGTTCAGGAGGATGAAAGGCTGCTGTTGTACACTGCTCTACCTTTGGACAAGGATGGACAAACTGCCTGCTTTAACCCTATACTACAAAGTCACCCCCTTCCTCTGTTTACTGCTCAGCTTTTTTACAGCAAAGGAAGTATTTCCTCAGATTGAACTGCACATCCATCTGCACTTTTTCCAGCTAAGATTTATTTCTAACCAGTTACTGCTATATTGCAGCAAGTGCAAATTTTATTTCAGTACAAGAATGCCCTATTTTGATTTAACACAATGCAAGCTGTACTTCATTGCTATGAAAATAGCCAAAGGTAAACTGGTTTAAAACCACAGCTTTAGTTAAAACAACACAGATTTATCCGCAGCCACCAAACCCTGCCTCATCATCAAAGGTATCTCCCAGCTGGCTCATTTAGCAATCTGTGCTCTGCTTTGTTACAGCTGACTCCATTGTAATTCTCACTCTCTCTCCAAAATTTCTACAGTATTGGGTGATCCTCCCCTACTAAAAAGGATAATTTTTCACAGGAAGAAACTCGAGTAGTTTCTCTACACAAGCAGACTTCATTTCCTCCCTCTCCTACCCCTCTCAGATACTACGGCAAACACGTCTACCTCACAGTCAGTTCAAAACCCTCAATGCCACATTTACAGGCTGCATCTGACTTTGTCTAATGGCTTTTTGATACCTAAGGTACTGCCAAAGGTAAAATCTGAAACATACCTGCTGCATTTGAGCTAAAATCATTAATTTCAAAA
>NC_088909.1:13692500-13780000 GCF_037157495.1 Lathamus discolor | reverse complement strand
TGTACAAAACTCACAGCACTACACAATGAGAACTTTTTTTGTACAATTCTATTCATAAAAACAGGAGAAATACAATATAACAGCATTGCACCTCTCTAGACTAAGGATCATTAGGTGGTTCATTGTATAGACTGATATAAATTAGCCACTTTGGAAACTAAATCTCTTTTTATTTTTTTGAAGAGGACACTTATTTTGGTTAATTTTTAGTATCATGAATAATAGAACAAAAAATACTTTCTGCAGTATCTCCTATTATTCTTGTTCTTTTATTTAAAACAATGTAAAACAATTATGATAAAAGATGTATCAACATATAGAGCAATTATGTCATAAACTACCTTCTGCTCAGAAACTTAGCTGAAAGTTCATTCAGTCAAGTATATATGCGAGCCTGCCAAATCATGAAAATAAAAACTCGATTAACAAGATCTCATTGTGAAGGCAAGTATGTAATCTGACGAGTGCTCAGCTGGTAGGTACGTAATCCTGTAAACACAACTCAAATCCCTCAGACCTTACTTACAGGGTGTTTGTAGCTCTCCCTTGCAAAGCTGCCCTTCTGCATTGCCAACCATGTGGCTTAACAATGTATGAATGTGTCCATACACACTGTGTACAGCTTGTGTTCTGTTTGTATTGATCATTTGATCTAAAAATAGATGTATTTTGCTCATGAACTAACACTTTCCTTAAGGCAGAAAATAAGTAGTAACATATCTGCAGAAATAACGTGTTATTAACATGAAAAACAACCAGAAAAGTACCTCTTGTAAAACATACTGAAGAACAATGCCTGGCAACAGGCTGAGGAGTACTTGGTTTTCATACCATTTCTAAAAGTAACCAGTCATGCTGTCATTAAAGAAACACCACTGAGAAAGCAACAGAAATGTGCCCACAAATATTAAAGAAATTTATGTTTCAATCTTCTAAATAATCTTCTAAAGAAATAACTGTTTTCATGGGAGGAAAAAAATCTGAAAACGGATCTGAAGTATTTATATGCCATTGAAGCACTAGAGCAAACTTCAAACCAAACAAAAAGTGCAAACTACAAAAGTCAACAATTTTGGATTACCAGCATCACAGCGCATTTATACGAACTTCCACAGCAGAGGGTCACTAGCAGTGTGCACAAAGTACCATGGGAAATAAAGGCAGTCTAATCCCTGATTTTCAAATTTCTTTGCTTATCTTGGTATGAATCAGGATCTACCTTGACAGAGAACTGGTATCAGCCTTTCATAATGTACCTTGATAAGCAAGAGAAGAGGAGGGGGAGATTTCACATGCATGTTGTAGAACAGAAAACTGCAGGTATGGACCACAGGTAAATGTATAAAATACATAACATACATTAACAGCCTTGTTTGGAAAACAACATGAAATTTTGGAAAGAGTCGAGAGATTATACATAAATCAGAAAGATCTTGCAGTCTAGGCATGACCCTCTGCCTGCATTTCCTAAAACCATATTTAAGGACTTTTTAAAAGCATGGTCCTGAATATCACTGCCATTTGACTTTAAAACAGTAAGAGCCATTTGGCATTACTTTGATTTGAATACAAGTAGGAGTTTTGAGACAGCAGAGTATTGATATCCCCTCTCCCTGCAAACCCTGCCTGGAGCCAGCGGAGCATTCATGTAAATACTTGTTTACAGATTTTCAACACTCTTAGGCACACATAACAAAAGTTCTTAAGACAAGCAATGCCTTCCATCTCTCCACTCCCAGAACCCAGAGGACAGTGTCAGGCCTGCCAAATCCACCCTAGGGATCAAAAAAGAGAATTTTTTACTTCAGGACCTACGATAGGAGCACCTATTCAAGTAGTTATTTATGTGCCTGGCCAGTTAGTCATGACATTTGTGAAACCCCCTGTTAATCTGGTGCAAGTCTAGAGCATGGAAGGACTCCAGAATGCGGCACAAAACCATGTTCATCTGAGTAATTCCAGAAGCCCTTCACAACTATTAAAGTCCATCACATACAACACTAACAAGAGCAAATAGCCAGGCAACTTATGTGACTGTATCTTGATACATCACACAATAGCTTCATTTAGCTTAATGCAATACATTACAAAGGCAGCACAGAAGTTAACATTAGTCAACAACATAATGGACAGATAAGTGTCTCACCATGGTTAAGGACGTACCCAGGTTCCATTATAAGCTCTATTTTTAGCCCCTCCTTTGCTTTCTTTCTTCAAATTGTATGAATAGCAAAATTGGTCTGCTTGAAATTACTAAGCTGAAGTGAAAGAAAAAAATATTTCTGAGAAGTCATGAAAAAAAAAAGGGCAACTTCTTTCAAATTAGACATCACTCTGGATTCTGCAATAAAACTGTAAGGACACCAGGGGAATGCACAATTTTCCATTTGATACCAAGCTATCATTCACCTTAAGTTTCATCCCTGGAGAAGCAGTTTTTCCTTATTTGATACTGAAAAAGTCTGTCTTTTGGAAGCTGAAAGGTTCTATCCTCTAGCCTCATTTTTCAGCATTCTTACCAAGAGTCCTTACCATTATTTGGAGCAACAGGCATGTTGCAAAATAACAGGCAACTGCTTTTTCCCTGCTGCCAAATATTCAAGTTACTCTTAGCTTTACTGAAAATTAGCTTCTATACAGTCCTAGTCAGTAGGTTTCTCAACTAAAACCACACCACTGTACTTCACCAGTATGGTAAATTTTATCCCAAAGATTCCTTCAGATCCCAAGCAAATTATGTGGTGATTCTTAACAATGAATGAAAGCAAAAAAATTTTCAATACATACATCTATTTTTAAAAAGCAGAAACATAAAAACACATAGTTCCATGTTACTATTAAGAGAGGTTGAACATTTGTTGAGCCCTTTTTTCCTTTTCTGAAAATAACTGAAAGAAGCTTTAAATGCAGAAAGAAAGTGGGAGTTCAGCTGCAACACTTGTTTTGTGTCCTCCACAGGAAGCTTTAAGAATTTGCTCTGTGAACTGTGCAAAACTTGAATAAAAAAAGCAATAGTTTTTACACTACGTTACTATAGTTAGATGTCTTAGAAAACACTACTATAGATCTGAGCTTGTAAAGCTTTTAATCAGAGCCAGGATTCTCAAGTTTACCCCAAGCTCTGATTTGCTGTATGATTTCAGCCAACCTATTTAATCCGTTTCACCTTCTCCTTCTCTATAATTACTGCAATAACCGGTAAGCTCCATTACACACCTCTGCATCAAGTTCCTTACAGATTTACAAGCAGCTCCACTGATTTTAAAAGAATTGCATACTAATACAGAATTTGGCTTTCATATGGGATGTTATAATTAATTAATGCTTAAGAAATTCTTCTCAATCACCTGCAGTAATAAGCTACACAAGTGCAGTTATTGTTGACATACTGAAAATAACTAGGAAAAAAAAAAAATCAATATATGGTGTGCATAATCTCCAATTACTGTAGGTGGCCTTCACATGCCAAAAAGAGCATGTGACAAAGGTGACAAAAAGTCTGCACATCCTCCTATGCTCAGGAAATTCTGGTCCTTACTAACTCAACACTTGAACTTTTACAGATTTTCCTTGATGCTAATTCCACTGACAAATCCATCATCTGTCAACAGAAACACTCTGATTTCAGGATATTTCATTCCACCTGCCTCCTAAGGAATGCAGGAGAAACAGCATCCTGCGCTGTGGGTCAGGCTCAGCTTTGTCCACTACAAAGTAAATGGTGTGGAGAAAGCAGGAGCATCTGCATGGTTCCTATCTCCATCTCTGGTTGAGCAACAACCAGAGCTACATCCTTCAGCCATCCACTGTTACTCCAAGTAGGGCACTGACAGCAATGATTAGTGAATTTATGTTGTCATGCTACACAAGCCAAGCTTTTTTTTCATTTAAAATAACATCACCTTCCACATCAAACAATGTACACAGCAAGAACTGAAACATGATGGCTGATAAAAATCAAGGTCTTTTTTTATAAACTGCATGAACATAATCATTCATCTAAAACTAGCAAACCGCACCTTTATTTGCATAATTTTAAAGACTGCCTTTTTTCTTTGAAGTTGGTACTTTCGAAGTCGGTATTTTCGAAGTCACCTGGAAGTTAAGTGCCCAATACTTAGAGAAATTAAAATGAGATCAAAATGCTTTAGAACTGGCTAAAAAATTGGATGGGGCTTTGAGCAACCTGGTCAGTGGATAATAATGTGGCACAAAAACCTGCAAGAAGTTTTGCTGGGGCAACAGGCACTGTCAAAATCTTCCACCCCACCTTAAGAGTGATGTTATGTATTTTTGATAAGTAAAAAAAAAAAAAAAAAAAAAACAAAAAAAAAAACGTATTTTGAGAAAATTCAATAACGTTGACTAAATTATCCTGCAAGCTCTTGAAGGTAAGGCCCACATCCTTATATGCTTTTCAACTTCATTTAATACAGACCCTGGCTCTGAGCAGGGCCTCTGGTTACCACTGCAACAAACATAAAGAAAAATGGTAAATTCAAACATAAAGAGTTATCATAATACCCCCATGCTCTATCAAGATACAGAACATCAAAGGAAACATGACATAGTGCAGAAGTGATAACTGCTGTTAGATTCTGTGTATAGTCCAATCCTTTATCACATAGCATTAACCATATGGCATCAATTACGTATCTTTTAGACACTATAGGTTCAAAGAAAACTGAAGAGGTAGGGAAAAGGGATGAAGTTTAATTAACAAGGGCCATATTTGCTTTTGGTGAAAAGTACATCGTCCTATTCATACAGGAGATCATGAAGAAATCAAACCTTCAGGAGTATGCAAAGAATGATCCTGGATAAATGAAGTCTTTTTCTTGCAGGAATGTTTAAAACAAATGCTGATAAGATGTCCCTCAACATTACACAGGCATCATCAATTACCCACTAAAATATACATATATATATATTAGATATACATAAAATTAAACCACAATTCTTGAACATTATTTGCCAAAAGCCAAAAAAGTATTCTTTCCAGTTACCCATGGCACTACGTGCTGTAGAGAAACACCTTTTGCATTATTTGCCTTGCAGTAGCTGTACCATGAGTACTGCAGCAGCGACCTCTGATTTTATAAGCATCCTTCTATACCTGTAACAACACCAAATTCAGAAAAAGGACTGCGGCACAACCTGAATACCAACATTTAAGCTATTTAAGCTGTGAGATATAATCGCTGAATAAAGAAAGTAAAACCTCGAGTATATGGAAGAAAAGAATCCTAAATAGCTTTGTCTCTATAAAATGTACACCCTGCAATGTAAGAGTTTTAACGGGATATCCTACACATTAAGATTCGTTGGATCCATTGTTGGAAACAGAATTGGATCAAAAAAACCTTCAAAGGAGAAGCAAATCTGAAATGCAATTTTTTCTTACACTAGTATCCCTATTTTGAAAGTAGTTCATAAAACACTTCAGGGCACAAAGCAAGCCAAAATAGTGTTAGTGTATCCTTCTAGAAAGATTAACCTGCAACATATCTCAGTGTCTGAAATCAGACATCTGCATTATTTGATCTAATGCTATTAATAAACATGAAAGCTCTGGCACCTGTGAGAGAGTGAAAAATGGAACACAGAAGTATCTTTTAATTAAATATATTAATGGTAAATAGCACTTCAGCAAGGGAATTTTATTTTCTTTTTTTTAATTTGGCTCTAGACTAAATATACGCTCAAGTAACATTCAATTATTTCAAAATATATTCAGATAACTTTTCTGGTTTATTTGTTTACAAACTTACTTGCTCCCTGAGGTCTCAGCTCTCATGTGCTCCAGCAGCAGGTAGACAGCTATGCTGGAGGAGAGAGAGAGGAGAGGGAGAGGGAGAGGGAGAGGGAGAGGAGGAGAGAAGCAACACAGCAACACCTCAATGGCTGTGAAACCTGAGCTGCCAACCAGACATTCAATTTACAGAGATGATTTCTCATACAGTTGTGTTCTCTTCCCACAGCTTTCAGTGGAGGAAAAAAAAAAAAACCAACAAACTGAAAAAAATCTTAATTCAAGATACAAAGAAAATATGTTTTAAACAGCTACTAAATTTATTCTGCTAATGAAACCTGTGTTCTGAAGAGATGAAGAATATGGAGCTAGCCAGTATTATGTTAGACCATGCTTGACCATTTAACTGATTTACAGATACACCTAGTGAAAAAGCACGAGTTCATTTAGTAAAACGTATGTATAAGATTAGCAATCAAGAAAAGGCTAAAATTAAAATGAAGGATGAGGAGAACATTAACAATAGACATTTTCAAGAGTGGAAAATGACGGGTAAACCAGTTACTCACTGGAAATGCACAAAATTGGTGGCTTAATTCCTTGGGATTGGGCATGTTCAGATCCCACACAGTCTGAGCTGTATTTTTTAACAAGCTGATACATTTTCTGTCTGATCATTATGGATTTTGACAACGTCATTTTGGAACCTTGGTTACTAAGATATCAATAATTAAATGCTTTCACACTTCGCTCTTGTGGGTATTGGCAACTTATCTTTGTCCTTTGAAGAAGCTAATGGTATAATGGGCAAAACATCAAGAATAATTAAAGAAAATGCTGGTATAAACTCCATCAGAAAAAAATACAACTTTGTGCATGGCTTGGTATCTCACAGCCTGTACTTAGTTTTAAAATTAGGGAAAGGTATTTCTTTCTGGTACCTCTTAACTGTGTTTTGTCTGTGTTTAGAGAGGAAAGTGCATGCTGTAATTAATGATTTAATAGCCTCTATGTGTACTCTCATTTTCTAGTTAAAAGAATAACTGGCTGAAACAGCAGTAGCCCATTACAAGAAGCATCCTTCTCCTTTTGTCTTTTTCTGTAGAAATGCTCCCTGTAACACAGCACCGCTGAAAGTCACAAGCCTTGATTTGCACAAAAGATACTGCAAGCCACTGACATCTAGGAGAGGAGGGGTGGGAGAGGAAGAATTAATTTTAAAAAGCACAAAGTCTATTTTACACCTGTAAGTACGTAATCTTCCCAAACTGAGAAATTCATACAGGGAAATTCAAAGAGGTGAAAAGTCCCTTCCTAGGGATACTGAACACAAGGAGGTAGCAAAAATTTAAAGAGAATGTAAAAAGACAACTGTATTACAAAGCTACTAATATCTTGATGCTGTCACTGTGAGAAACCAAGGCAGAACAGATTCATTTGGCTGAAGAGTGGATGCAGCTTTATACAAATGATTAATACTTGGCAAACCCCCTTCACTTGGCTTGTCACCAGCAAACTCACTATACTTCCTTCCCAGCCCTCCATTGTATTTTACGTAATGACAGACTAGACTCCAAGATGAGATGAAGCTCCTGTGTCCACATCAAATGCAAGAAAACTCACAAAAGAGATCAAAACAGCAAGTTTAGCTGTGGTAGTGAAGGACAACTTGAATCTGCTGCAGATGTCTAACCCTGCATCGAAACTCATGAAGCATCTCTGCCCCAGTATCATTCTGTTCTGAGGATTAAGATACAATGCAGGAATGGTCAAAAAGCACAGATTTTTATTTTATTTTATTTTATTTTATTTTATTTTATTTTATTTTATTTTATTTTATTTTATTTTATTTATTTTATTTTTTAACAAAAAGCCCCAGGGAACAGATTAAAGATACCATATAGCATTGCTTTTACATCATCCCTGAAAAGTCCCAAGCTTAAGCGCATAATTATGCCAGTAATAACGCACAACTGCCCCAGAATATTCCTGGAGAGGTCAAGTCTTAAGGTACAGAGTTACAGAACTCTGAAACTGCTACACAGCCCAGAAATGAGGAACAGACAGGAAAGCAAGCTGAACTGAGGACAAGATGGATAGTAAGGCTGCTCTTCATCTGACCTGCTCTTGTTGAATACCTGGAGCTAGTTCGAGGGCCACCTGCCCTGACAACCACTGAGCTGTGCTACTACCAGGTGTCCCTGAGAACTGGAAGAACATTAATAACTCCTATTCTACACATGCAGAATGCAGCAAACTAAACGTTTCCTGATGCATGGTTCCCTTCCAGATCAGCAGTTGCATGCTGCTGCATATCCTTCTTTTTTAAAAGGCTTGATCCCCTAATTATTCACACAGAAATACTTTTCTATTCCTATACGTAACAGTGCAACGTTCAAGTTGGTGACAAAATTCTCACAAAATGTATTAGCTCCACAAATGTTTATCTTTAATCTACAAATAACTACATTTGGAGAAAATGAAATGCTGCCTTTTCATCATTAAATTATGCAAGACTTGCAATCTTCATGAGTAAATTTGTTGCAATGAAAATGGACATGTTGGTATGAATTACAAAGGATTGGAAAATCTGAAGTAGAAATAAGCCACCAAAAAACTACGGGAAGAAATATTACAGGAACCAGTATGTCAACCCTAATTGTGTAATTACTTTTTGGCTTGGTCATATAAGCTAGAAGCAAGAAACAAGAGACAATGGTAATTTCTTACTGCTGAAATGAAGGTGTCAAACTGTCTTGTATGCTCTGTGTGCTCTAAGCTAAAGTTTACATTTATATCATGTTACTTCAATTACAATCGTAAAAGAGACTTGAATACTTCAGCCGCATTAGGCCAATATTCATAAATGTTAAACACACACACTACCAGTTGTCTGTGTAAATATATTTTCATATATGTGCTTGTTATTGAAATTCTACTGCATAGATCATTTGTTTGGAAAAGGAAACTTCTTTAAAAGAGATAAAAATGCACATTTTAAAATATTCTGCAGAAGCATTGTTTTTTTTCCTGAGGAATTTACAAGATTCAAAAATGTCAGTCAGTTAACTTCTGCAGCATCTCAACATACAGTGAGACACGGTAATGGTGCTAGGCCTGATTCTAGCAGCCTGACTCACAGTGTTCTAATCTCTGTGATAACCTCATTTACAGGAAACTACACACTCTAAACATGCAGAATTTTGCCTGTTCTGCAACTTGTACAGGCTCAGAGTGGAGGGGAAAGGTGCAATGAGAAGGCAGCTCTATGCTTCCTGCACTGCCAGCCACCTCCTCCTGCATCAAGCATGGAGAAGAGACCAGCACCCTTTCCCTACCACCCAACAGGGCAAGTCATGAGCCGTCTTTCTGAAAAGCAGCCCAAAGCAATCTTCATGCTACTGCACATTATTGCCACTTTATTTTATAACTTATTTGTTTTCATTTCTTCAATTTGCCTTTGTGGGATTGACTCTCAGTACAGTACTGACAGATGGGTGTGTGAGAAGAACAAACTTCACTCTTGGTAGACAGACAGAAATCAATGAAACAAAGACTGCTTTACAGTAAATAATCAGAATGGAGGGACGAAGGGAAACAAATGTGAAAACCAGAAACTGAGTATATCCGGAGTGGGCATTTGTGTGTGTATTCAAAAACCAAACACAGGTGTTAGGATCATCTCAGTCTAACATGACAAAACTTCTGTTCTAAGCCACATTACCATAGATTGTACAGATACCACATAGTTTTATACAACTCATTTAAGAGTGTTTTTAACCATTTTAATGGGGTTATTGTCAAATGCCTACACACAGAACTGTGTTAAGACTTAGGAGAAAAAAAAATGCCATAAATAATATATGTTACAAAAATTACTTAATAAATCTTTTTACACGTAAATGCTAGGGCTAATTAATATCAGAGCTACACACCAGTCTAAAGAAGTTGGGATGATTTTTTTTTTACACTGTTTCTCAACTGACTTGGGCTTCAACTGGCACAATTGGGAGATATTTATGAGAAGAAGTAAAAAACTTGCCCAGGATGCAGCCGTTACTGAAATGCCAAGTATCCAAAAGTCTTTACAAAATAGAATATTGAGATTACTCACAGGACAATGGCAAATTGGGAAGTCTCTTTTTAGGAAATTACACAAGTACCTAAAAAAGATTCTGTTACAAAATATTGCATGCATACATATATACAAGCTATCTTTGTACAAATACAGGGATCACACTATCACTAAATATAAATTATGCTTACTGTAATATGTGTACATAAAGTACAGAGGATTGGGTTTGAATGTTCTTGAAGTGTAATGTTCAGAGAAGCAAACCCTGCTCAGCAATCCTGTAGTAGTCTCAATGCAGTCAGTGAAGTAACTAATAAATAAGGGTCAAATTATTCATCTGCAAAATATATATTTCATATACTATGAAGTACCATTTGAAAGCATTTCAGGAAAATTATTTCAGCAACTTTCAGGAAAAGTGTTTTTCCTGAAATTGTCTAAAATGAAGCATAGTCATATGACAGAAATACCTGAAGAATATCTATAATTAATAAAAATATAAATTTTGATTTTCTCCATGTATCTGAAAAAATAAACCCATTTCTGTATTTATGCAGTATGCAGAATCCCCTCCTCTTTTAGTTTAGGACTACATGATTGAACACAGCCTTTTGTAAAGAGTAAGGCCAGATTTTAAGATGAGGCTCAGATGCAAATACCGACATGAGCAGAAGCAATGTCCACAAGATCCAAAAGCAGTTTTGGCTCATTTCTACCTACCTTCCTCGGTCTTTAGGGTAGGATATGAGTAATTGTGGAAACTGTAACATCAGCCATTTCAGCTTTCCTTAGACTTTTTCATCCTTTTCTGTTTCCCAAAGACCTTGATAAGGATTTTTGATTGTTTGTTTTCTTTCCTTTTTAATTCAGAATCATTTGACTACTAAGAGGATTCTTTTTTCTTTGCAGCTGTTTAACCTCCACTTCAATTTTTGAATTATAAAACTTAAAAAAAAAAAGACTCCTTCCTTCAGCAACTTAAAACGCAAGTTCCTTTTTCTTAAACTGTCTTTATCTTACATTGAATGACTAATGATAAAGAACATACTGTCAAATCATAGCAAAATCTCATCACATTCCCTGCCCAGGGCAAGGGGGTTGGAACTAGATGATCTTAAGGTCCTTTCAAACCCTAACTATTCTATGGTTCTATATATAGCAAAACAAAATATTCAATCATAAACTCCACCTCAAAAGTAACATCTACATATCACTATTTAATCACAAAACTGTACACATAAGCATTAACTCTCAAATTCTCTTGTGAAGGTATATGTTCCTTCCTTCTCCTTCCCCCTCTTTCCCCCATTTTATGGGTTGAAAATCAAGGCAAATACAAACCTCACTGACTTCCCTTCCAAGAAAAAATCAGGAGATCCTAATTCACAGCATTATATTTCTTCACCTTTTTTTATTTTTAAACCCAGAACTGCACACAGTACCAAAAAGACGTCGAAAGAGGAAATTTCAAAATCATAACAGTTACTACGAAAACTCAAAAGCACAGAGATTCTAAATCTTGCTACTACTCTAACTGGGATTCAAGCTACCTTTGGCAATATAATGATCAAATGGCAGCAATGTTCTCATCCAACTGCATGGATACAGACAGGCATTCTCTCATCCTTCAGTACCTTGGGATAAATAAAAGCCTGTTTAATACTAAAATTTTACTTCTTTAAATAGTCTTACTCTATCTCAGGGAAGAAGAAAGTAAAAAAGTTATAGTGAGGTTTCCTACGATCCCAGCTTCCTTTAGCTGGCAATTCACAGACTCACTAACATCTAGCTACACTGTGCTAAAAACTGTATGTTCTGGATACAAAGTGTATCTAAGAAGGCCCTGAAGTAGCTTTTTGAGTTTTAAGGTATTAATATGAATGAGAGCAAAAAGTTTAAAAAACTGCTATGAGGGAACTGTGTGTTTCATTGAGTACCAATACTCTTACACTTCATAAAATATATGTTGGAAAATCATTAGCTCAATACATAGACTTATGCCAGATTATGAATACATCTAATTTCAGGAACTTAATCCCTCACTGCAAATTTTTTTTTCCAAGAAAAAAAAAAAAGTATTCATATATAAAAGTTAGGCCTTCTCAAACCATATACTCCCAGTTTTAATGCCTGAATTCAGCTCCGTGTTTTCAAGTTTTTGACATATTAAAGACACATATAATAAAGAAGTATATTACTACATGGAATACAAAGTTCTATTTAAACTTCAGAATACGAGCATTTACCGGACACTTTTGACTGAAGGCAGGTTTTGTAAAATCATTTTTCCTAAGCAGGACTCGAGAAAATAGGAGAACATGAATATCAGATAATGTATTTATGACAATTTGTAAGTGTAAATAGTTTGAACATAAATATCTTTTAAAAAGTGTGCCTGCTTTCAGGCAAAGCAAGAAATGCAACATTCCAAGTAGTAGAGATTTAGGTAAAACAACCTAAAACTACACCCTTTAAGAGGATTTTATGGACTTGCTGACAGACATGAGATGTCATTGAGGGCATGGACACAACAAAGCTTTAAGGTATAGCTGTTAAAAATATTCTCATGCTATACAGTTGGTGGATTCACTGACAAAGACAGCAGCTTTTTTATTCTTCATATCTCATAATAGCTTGTTCATCTTTTTTCTACTTATGTCATTGATATTTCATGTCTGCCTTGATCTTGTTTTTAATGTAATTTACATACATACAAGAACCAAAAGATAACAACGATAACAATACTACACAGTGTAGTATGGCTAAACTGAAACTTCAGACTTCAAGACTGCAGCTATAATGTATGCTTCTTTGCCACAGTTTGTCAGAACAAACGGAGAAAACACTGATGAAGATACACTTTAAGAAAATGTCACCTATCTGCCCAGAGATGGAAAAAGTACTTACAGTTTTAGGAATTCTGGCTTGCTTTGGTGTTAAGCACCCACAGCTGCTAAACAGATCAGGTACAACACGGACAGCACACAACTGTTTATGAGCATGCAGGCTGTAGCTAGTAAATCGTGATTTTCTGCTGATTTTAGTGGAATGTCCATTTTAGATAGCAAAAAAAAAAAGAAAACCAGAAATCAAAGGAAAAAAACTCCTGAGAAAATTATTCCTGAGAAAATTACAGATTTACTAGGGAACTTTTGATGAACTTCACTTGCAGAAATGGGAAACAACCTTGACACATATAAAAACTATCTTCCTTTTATTTTCTTCAGAAATACTCTGAAGGCAAAGAGCATTTTTCATGCACAAGAATGTGTAAACCCGATGTTTACACAATGTAAACTGTTTACAGAAATGTTAACCGATTCAGTACAAAACTATCTCCAGAAGATAAGGACATCTGTAGTGTTCAAATGCCACAGTACAAACACTGGGCAATAGACCTCGCTCCCTCCATTTCCAGTGATAGTGGACAATGTGCGCCTCCTGACAATATCATCGTTATAAACTTTATTATTACATTTGGTACTTCATGAGATGTCTGGCAGCCAGTTGCTGAGACACTGCATAGCAAATAGTTCTCCCATACGTTTCATGGGTTTTTACTGAATTCCAGTATAACCTAACCTGTTAATGCTGCTGGAATGTATAAACACTGTTAACTGCTAAATTCCCTGTATCAACATTTCATAAATTAAACAAGTTGGCTGCTAACTATTGAGGATGTACTGAATAAAATAGCATCATGGGATGAAAATCAAGATCACATTTTTAAGGAGACATAATGAGATGTAATTTTGTACTAAAAGAGTAAGTATAAAGAGTGTGTTTTTAGGAAAGAATCAACAGCCAAATTTACAAAATACTGCTACCTATCAGTACAGACACTGGACTGTGATAATATTGTCTATTTACAACTTCATACTATTCTGAATATTAACAAAAGTTTCTTGGCATCACATTAATAATTGTCTAATTATTCCAAAACTAATTATTTCAATACTATTCAAGTATTCCACCTGATAGAACGCCATCACACAAAATGTCTGTTCCTGGTTGGGTCATTAGTATTACATTACATCCATCTTAAGAAAAACAACTACTTAGCATCTAGTCGCAAATCCTTAGAGGTTCTTAAGCACTTAAACATGCACAAAAGCACATTACTTGAGAAGATGAGAACTCAACCAACAAGTGTCTATCAGAATCATCTGTATCTACATTACATCAACAATGAGCAGTGACACAGCATAAAGCTATCAGGTAACACAGGTGAAATTCTGTTCCTTAAGCTGACACTACAGGTCTCTGTAAAAGCCCAATACAGTCACCACAGTCAGCCAAAGAATCGTATTTGTGTTCAATGAGCTTTGGACTGGGTCTTAATGAGAGCAAACACTGGAAGCATCTTTCCCCATGGCTTACTTCAAAGGACAATCCACAGCAGTACAGGCTTCTACAAACCTCTGCTTCAAGCTATCAACAGCTAAGCCAGTCTGTGTAACACTTGAAAGTGAAATAACCCATAGGAATCTCTGCAAGTCCAGCCCCAATAAGGACACTTGAAGATAATGCCTGGCAAGTTCTTCTGCGTTGCCCATGAAAGACTGCCAGGAAGGGCACAGCTGCAGTTAGCTTAACAAAAGAGAAGGACTAAGCAGCTTCTTTGAAGTTTCCTCTACATTTATGTCTTACCATTCTGTGACATGGAAGCAAACCCAGGAGAGGAACTGAAGCTATACCACCCTTACCATTTCAGTTCATTTTTACTACCCATTGTCCTAGACTGCTTGACCTACCTCAACAGCCAATTTAAAGATGCCATTGTATATAAGGTGACAGCTTCAGCTAAATAGTTCTCAGATATGGTCCATCACATGTAAATCACAAAGTTCTTCTCTGCCTGGGCTGGATGCAACCAAGATGGAGATAAGAGGTCTGTGCAGGAGCAGATCAGTGTCACCAACCTGTCTCCACAGCAGACCAAGGAGCTGAGGACATCGGCATGGAAAAGAGGGGGAAGCTGAAGGCCCCTTTCCCACTCTGGCAAGTTCACCCCTGAAAAGCCTGACTTTCTGTCTGGTCCTCATCTCCTTAATCACACTAAAAACTGGTACCATTAATATCCAGTTATGCAATTGTTGCAGACTCAAAGAAGAACCTAACACCTCCTTTCTCAGTGCAGATGCACCCCACATTGAATATACCTAAGATTCCAATTACAAGAATGAAAATTCCTCAGGTTAAGAAATTGCCATTTGAAAGGTTTGGGGGACGTCTTGTGTGGAAAGCACAAAGCACATCAGTGATCTGACAGACTTGAACTATCATTACACTCCCACAGTTCTTACACAAATAAAACCCACAGAGGGACATCTGTGACGGATGTAAGCAGAAAAATCCGGGGGATTCCAGAGTGTTAATACACAGTGTTACTACAAGTTTCTACTACTGCTGCTAAGAAGACCTGCTCATGGATCAGCACTCCATTATGTTGGGCATTATACAGACATGCAACACACAAAGATATTTCTACATAGGCAATGAAACCAAACTACTTTATGAAAAGTTGATCGTGTCGTCCAAGCATATTCTTCCAGTCCATACCAGTCATTTTATCACAAATTTTAACTATTTTGTTTCTTTTTATCAACACTCAGTACATTAATTTTACAAAATGCTTGTACTGTCTACCACAAAAGTTCTTAGTTTTGCCCTAATGCAAACAAATAGTTTGGTTAACTAAACGCCACCACCAATGAACATCAAATAACAAGGACGTCATCCTTTGAGAAATGTTAAATCTTTCGCTTTTTCATGACTGAGCACAAGTTTCTAAAGGACGATAACTTCATTTTGTAACTTGTTTATTGCTTAATCATGAAGACCAGATTGAGCATTTGAGTCACACAGTTTTGTGTTGCACACTCCTACAGCAAGAATGTGCTGTAAAATTTTATTTCTTTTTCTTCATTCAGCTTACTGCTTGCTTGTCCTACTGCTTATTCAGCTAACCATCTCAAAATGAAATGCAATCACGTAGCAAGATTTCTCTGCTGCTAGAACATTTTATATAGAAAACATATAAGTATGAGGAAATAATGTACCACTATTTTCATACATTACATTGCAGTATTTGCTAACTAATATAGATAGGAAGCATTTTATTGCAGGCCCAGAGCAAAAACAAAGGAAGACAAGGTATCCTGGGTAAATGATACATTTCAGCATATGAAAAGCCACTCACGTACTATGTTTGCTGTTTCAAGTTCTGCCTTCTATTTTACAAATATCCTCTCAACACAATTTGCCACAGGTCTGACCCAGTTAGTCCACCTAGTTCATGTCTTTCCATTTTACTTGTAAAGTTAAGGCAGTTATCAGAATTGTACTCTTATGCACAAACTATCTAACTAATTAAGTTATGGCAATTGCAAGGGGATCTGTGGGTTAACTAGAGAGCAAAACATACACTGAACTCTAAAACAAAAACAGCATATATGGGATTTTGAAAGTAAGTGCATGAGAATTCAGATAGTTCTATTTTGGGGACGATACAGGTCCAGATCTCGGCCTATCAGTCTTTTCCTCTCCATGGGACAAGTCCTTCCTCTCCCTTCTCCTGAAGGCATTTATACTCCTGCTCCTTTCTACACAATTACCCCACACACTAGAGTAAAAGCAGTACCCTGCCTGATGGCTTGTGTCTGATGATTCCCTATCTGAGAGGCCATCTGGCTTTGCCCCTGGATTATCAGGTGACATGAGTTAGTCATCTTGCACCTATGACAGCAAACCTGTTATCTTTTACCCCTCGTTATTTCTGAAGAGCTATCCTAGAAAAGATGCTGAATAAAACAAGATACTTTACATCACAGAAGTACACACAAATGTGTTTCAAGCACTTCACTGCAGTGTAGCTTGGACACTGAAGGACATTCACTTAGAGAACACCAGGATATCTTCCAAGATTCAGGCTTAGCTTGCAGAAGACTTTTCTTAAGCACACTGCTGACAAACTGAAAACAGGAGATAAGAAATATTTCTGTTCCACTGCACAGGCTTGTAGGACTGAAACCCTAAAAATCACTGTGCATATAAAAGATGGAACAGCAAGCTACACTGAGAGAAATAAAAAGGGCAACTAACCTTAAAAATATGGAATAAAAAGTCTCTCTCATATCAGAAATCTTCAGAAGGAAACATATTCTTAATCCTTTAAGGAGACAGCGCTCTCTAAAGTCAGTGAAAAAAACCCTGGATCTCTTGCAGCAAGAAGGACCGACCTGAAGACTATCTGTCAGGTTGCTGCAGTGTCACAGCCTGGAATACGCAAGTGTATGTACTGGGATAGGGGAAAGTGTTACATACATGCTCAGTTCAGCCAAGCACACAACATAGCTCAGCCAAGCATGTTACATGTATTTCCTCAATATATTTTTCTCAGTATCATGTAACTCAGTGGTTCCTACTGAGACACTACATTCTACTTAACACTGTTAACAGCAAGTTAAACACTGGCAAATGCTGGATTGTTATTTGGCTGCTTATTTTAAATTCCTTTTGTACGTTCTTCCATTGGTTAACACAAAACAGTTTACTGTCTGTTCCAGTGTTAACGTTTGACATATTCTGTCAATTTTTTCACTTCGTATGAACAAAAAGGCAATCTAGCTTTAGCACTGATAGTACTGAGGTTTTCCAACTTCCTAAGCAGTTTTCTTTATACAAGTGCAAAAGCAGCCTGCATTTCAGGAAGGATGATGAAGGCGCTAGGACAGAAAAATCCTTTCATAGATTTCAACCTCCTTCACCTGTGAATCAATAAATATTGCAAATGGGGAATTCTATCTTTCCTCAACACCATGCATGGAAAAAAAACTGAGAAAAGATACACCTCAATTTGATAAGCAGATGGAAACAGATTATCACAGAGAACTTTTTGTCTATAATCCACTAGGTAATCACTATCAGACTAAACAATAGCTTCCTATATTCCAAGATGCAGCCATCTATCCAAATGTCTCATCCAACAATTTCATGATGTCAGCACTATATATCCCTCCATTAGGGAACTACCGCCACAGTTCCCCTATCAGCAAATAAAACTGTGATCAGCAGATCTGAAATACAGCAAATACTTGAAAAGGTATCATCAGAGGTGTTGATATGTGAAAAAGACACAAATCTGTTTCCCAGAGAAGTAGGAAAGAGCTCTATAGACATAAATATGTCACCTCACATGCAGGCATGGCTAGCCCATATTTATTCCATACACAAAAACATGCCAGAGAAAGCACTGCATAGTCATACAGCCTTGTACAGGCACTGGGCCAACACAGCTATGACAAAAAATGCCAGTAATGGGGCAAACTGAATTAGCATTATGTATAGAAGAGAAAAAAAAAAAAAGAAGTTAGTCTGAGTCAAAAACAACCTGCCAGCAACTCTAGACAATGTCCTCACTTTATATCTAAGTGCTTTGCTATGAGCCATGGGTGATACTGACTTTGGTCACACAGCATACAGAGGATATTTCTAAACCTAATGTTAACATGTACTACTGTGCTTTTAGAGCTTTTATTATTTCTCACAAACTTCAGCGAACATTACGTTCTGAGGAATAACCAGTATGAAATGTTAATTGAGGCTACAGATTTCTCCAAGTCATCCAGTCAGGCAGTATTCAGATGGTACCCCGTTCCCTTCTTCACTGTGTTCTCTCCTTCTCTAAGTAAATACTGGAATGATTACAAGTGAAACAGGGTGTGAGAGCAGAAAATGTGATGCAGGCTACACACAATTAGCAGAGGAGCAGCTTTTGACACACTGCTGCAGAGAATTATGCAAAGAATAATCCAAGGAAATAGCCAATATGAAAGGGATGGGGTGTGCAATAACAGAATGCAAGATTTTCATTCTGCAATTTTAATTCCCTATATTTCACAGCATATATCCTTGCAAATCTTGCTGCTAATCAACACTAATACCTAGGGTTTATATTGAAAATACTGGGTTCATTCTCCCAGCAGCACAAATATGAAGTTTCTTTGTCCAGTTCTAGAAAACAGGATAAAGGAAGTATAAAACCAAAAATGAAAAAATGCAAAGAGAGGGAACGTGGCAGTCACCTCTGCTTCACTGCTTTTGAAGCTTTTTTTTTTTTTTTTTTAAGTGAGACTCTAACAATGCAGTCATCGTACTGCAAACACCAAAGTTTGGAGGGTTTTGGACTACATGAGTACTTTGCCCAACAATCAAGAATACGACATTCCATTCTCACAAAGACGGTTTATCTAAATATGGTCTCAGTTTTTGGCAACTAACGAGTCTCAGTTTGCAGGCTGACAGCTGTAGGTCAAGGCTGCTCAGCACCAGAAGTGCATTCCTATACATTCTTGTGCTGGCGCATGCGATGCTGCATCTACTGCCAGGGTACCCAAACGCTGAGGAGCTGGCAGTTGGGCATTGCAGCATCCTTTTTATCATTCCAGCTAAAAAATAATAGAAATACTAGAAAACCACGTTTAGGAATCAGCTCACAAGGACCTGTTATTCCACATGCTAACTGAAAATGAGATAGGTGCTGCCTCAACATCTTTCCTGTACTGAATGAGAAGCAATTCTGAGGACTTGTAGAACTTTACCCACCTTGCAGATGGCAGAGCTGGTGCAACTCTGATAGCTGCTATACAGGATAGCAAATGAGACAATATGCTGAAAAGGTGGCCCAGAATGAAAAGGCTGAATGAAAGCCTTAGGACCCTTACTCAGAAGGACTAACCGCACACTCTAGTAACTGCCAGTGGAGATAGTAAAGCTGAAAGAAGCTTAGTGCAAGCATGCAGGAGATTTGTGACAGAAAGTTAGAACTCCATGTCAAGCCTTTCATGCAAACAATAAATATTACTTCTGCTCATAATCAGACTTTTCTCCAGCATCGTCTTTGAATGTTGAACCTTTTTCAATTAATTAAAAACTATGCACTGCAGAGTGCATATTTTATCAGCCCTCAGCTGCTTAAGTGTCTAGAAAAGACCAGGCAGTTTTTCTTTTTTCCAGACAACCCAGAGCAAGTACTTGCAAGGGTCATATCTTTTTAATTATCTTTTCTCTCTTTGATTAATTATTCCGTCTGACAATAGCGTGTTTCTAATGCTATTCACCTGCCTTTGATGATTGACAACTTTTCTGTCTGATTCAAAGCAAACAGCTGCTGCCATGATTGCCTAGCAACCAGGATGTGACGGATGAGCCCCAAAGATGGATGGCTGCAATAAATCATGTCTCCAGCTATAAAACTGAAAAAAGGGATAAGAATAAAAGCGAACAAAAAACAAAACAAGGTTTCTTCCCATGAGTGCACTCAGCTCCTTACCAATTACACCTGAAATGGACTTTGTGTCTATTAATAGCAAAGTTTTCTAATCAGTAAGAATGCAATGATGCCATTTGTATCAAGGTGTGTTTACAATTGTTCCAGCAAATTGGCACTTGTACTTCAATTACCCACTGTGTTACACAAGTGTAGGGGTAGGAGATCAAAGTTTTACCTTCTACCACTGAAGGCTTGATAGAAAATATTGCTTTTTTTCATGGTGTTGGACATGAACGAAGTGTATAAAGTTGAAATATCCTTACTTTTGGCAAGTAAGAAAGCATGCCACAAAGAAAGTGAAATGAATCTGTGGAAGGAATAACACCAGATTTCTGAAAAACTTATTTGTATGAAACTCATATAAGGTCACTGCTGGCTCTGTGAAATTTGTTTTAACCTAAATGCTGTACTTTATTAAATGTTGCTGTAATTTCCAATTACTAGGAAACATCCCACAATCAAAGAAGTTCATGTAACAAGCAGTGTTTCAGAAACATTATCTACTTGTGCAAATTCAAGACTAATTCAAAAAAAAGCCATTCTCATCTATTTTCACCTACCATTCCTGCGCCAAGCAAGGAACATTCAATAGTTTGTCAACTCAGACAAACTATTAACTCAGTTTAATCAGGCTGCATATCACACTTGCCAACAGACGTTTGTGCACATACCCCCATCACTTTAAGTTTTGGTACTACCTATTGCCAAAGGTGTTCTATTGTTGGAGTGTCTATGTCCTGATAGTCACTGCCTGCACTTCACAAGACCCAATTGCCTATAAAAACCTGCTTCCTTAATTCTTCCAGCAGGTGGGGGTGTCCTGGTTCCAACGAAAGTGCTTCAAGAAAGAAAAGGGATTGCTCTCAATACTGGACAGGCTATCCACCTGCAAGAGCATCCTGAACACCTAGGAGTCAACACGAAGACTCAAAGATTCCCAATACTGGGCGAAGAGTGTGAAGTGGAAAAGAAAAATGTAAATGCTGAAATAACTATCTTCTAGAAGTTTGTTTACTTTCCCTTAACGGGACCAAAATGCAGCCTGCTAGCAAAAGGAAGATAGAGAGTGTTAATCTGTTCACAAGCCCATTTTTGTACTGGAACTGGCAATGCCTGACAACACTGTGCTGGAACATCCACAGTCCTGCTTATGTTTTAGTGTTACGTACTGCATTCAGGCAAAAGATTGCCTGTATCCTTGCATGGGCCATAGTTCTGTCTACATCCTTTACAATTATTGAAATGCTCTTACTAAAAACTTAACCCTGCCTCTGCCTGTCCTTCTCTCTATTGTACACACACGGAAACCCAGCCCCTATAACAATTGTAAGGCACTCCTGTAATGACCAGCTAGTATCTGGTAACAAACAATGAGAAAGCAAAGCCATCAATCACAACATGTACGCCGAGGCCTCCATTCTGTCCCAGCTCATCCAACTCTCAAGTTACAGCTTTACACGGCAAGTCTAAATAATATTCAAAATGATAAATGGCACTATAAGCCTGATATCCATCATCAATCTTTTTTTAAGGAACATCCATCTTCAATAATGCACGTTTGAAACCAAGAGCTCCCAGATTCATTTACACAACCCCCAGCAAGCTGGTGCTGCTTGAATGATACGTGTCAGCCAGTTTGTCCCAAAGTTAAAAAAAAAAGGAAAACAATAAAAATAAAGGAAAATAAAAAGACAGTGAGGAAGAAAACAGGAGGGGGGAATCTTTAGGGGGTTGAACAAGGCGACTTAGCAGATAATACAAAGGAACACAACCTCTTCAGTCACTCTGCCAGTACCCCCCAGCACCGGAGCTCTCCCACTCTGCATCCTGGCTGTCCCTCTCTCGATGGGCGCCTTGCCATAGCTGGGGTGTGCTGAGGGGAAAAGGCAGCAGGGCTGGAAAGGGAGCTCCCCTCGACCCCCCCGTGCTGCCTGGCAGGGCCCGTGTGATAAATGACACATGTCATTCTGTCGGGAGGGAAGGGTGGGTCAGTGATGTATGGCTCTGCTGAAAAGGAAATCGACTGTTTGGCATGGTGCGGCTATTCTCCACCAGGATTTAGTTTCAGAACTCTAAAATGAAATCTCCGATGTTTCAAGTGCACGGTTAGGGCAGGCTGACGGGCAGCTGAGGCAGCTCACCTCCCCCCCCCCCCCCCCCCCGCCTTCTTTATTTTTTTTTTTTTTATCCTTTCTCTGTCCTTTGGATTTCAAAAAACTGCTTCACTGACTGGAAACTGCAAAAGAACACACATATATCAAAGCCTTCAATAGTTATGATCCATGATAAAATTTAAATAGGTTGAGGTTTCTATTTTTATTTATTATTGGGGGGGGAGAAATGGCATGCAGGCTTGACACAAAACCAAGATAAAAATTAGCATGTTTGAAGTAATCGTCCCACAGCTTGACATCTGCATAGTAAATTTTAAAGGAAAAAAATGTGTCAGGCAGGCATGAGCTGTTCCCTCCCTCCCCCCCTCTTTCATTAGCTCACTGGCAGGGTGGCACTTCTGAACCTCATTACTGCAGGAGGATTTATGAAGCTGAACCCAATGGCAAAGAAAAGGCATCTGTCAATAATTGTAGGGAGCTGCACTCACAGCTTTGAAATCTCATTAAGTATGCAGTTATCAGGCATAAAGATCAAAAACATTACTCAACTCCGACAGAATCTTATGGAGGAACATTAATTAGCAACAGGCCTACAGTACAAAAAAAAAAAAAAAAAGGAAAAAAAAAAAAAACAGACTTCCTCTCACACCTGCCCAACCCACAAACCAAAAGAAACACTCCCCCTCCCTTCAGGAAAAAATAATTCCCAGCATCTGAGACTGATCAAGTACATGAAACAAGAGAGAGGAAAAAAAAACCCCAGTTGAGACAGTCTTGGCGGTGAAGAGAGAAAAGGAAGAAGCTGTCAAAGTTGAGAAGGATGTCAGCACTGGCCCTGATTACAAGGGCCTATACAGTTCCCAGGCCTTTTATCATCCCTGCCATCAAAAACAGACTCTGTGTCACAGATGGATGACTGATGGCTGCCAGTCTTGAGCGGCCTCGCCAAGCCTCCCGGAGGCCCCTGCTGAGATCTGGCCCTCCAGCAACAGGCTTGACCTAGCAGGAAAGGACTGCCGGCACCGAGCCCAGACCCAGAGATCTTCAGCAACAGCAGCACCCTGTTCTGTTCTTACCCAGAACAATTCAGCAAGAGGTTGGTCAGGGTTTGTTTGTTCAGCTTACAGAAGTTAAACGTAACACTTCTGCTCTCCATGCAAAGCCTGTGAATTATTTGAAAATAACACTATCCAAAAAAGAAGGAAAAAAAATTAAAAAAAAATACCAAAAAAACCTCTTCTTTGTCCACACTGACCACGTTTTTCTAATCTTATTTCTAGTTTTCATTTTAACCACAACTTGCACGCTCAATTGCTTAGAAAACACAGGAGAGAGAAATATAAATTTTGGGGGAAACACACAAATTCGTAGACGAAGCTCGACCATAAAACCAAGTGACCTTTGCAGCTATTAAGTATGGTGTGCAACTAATTAAGAACTATGGCCATATTAACATTTTTTGTCACAGAATCAAGGATATCAGCTACACAGCTTAACCCATTGCACTTATTTCTTTCATTTCCTTTCTACCAAAAACTGTGTTTGCAAACAATAACTCAAAGCTACTTGTTAAAAAAAAAGAAAAAGATAAGAGAGAGAGAAGGGGGAATCACCTTCTATAGTCCTTTTCCTACCTGGAACCATGCCTTATGAACTCCCTCTCCAGTTACACGCTACCCTTCATACATTTTATATTTCCCATAATTTTGCGCTACAGAGAAGCTTTCCGCTGTACTACTCCATTCCTCTGTTATTTCCTATGTACTGGATTTTAATACAATGTACAAATTTGTCTCTTATTTCACAGGATATACAGTGATATTTACATCTCCTTTGCAGGATCACTGAAGATAGGCTTCTTAATGAATTACATCTTTAATAGCGCACAGAATCAGAGATACGCTCGTGCACGCAGAAGACAACCTGCCAGTCAAAATCTTTTCAATACCTAAAATTCATTCATTTGCTAACTAATGTACTTTCAAATAAATGTTAGCTTGGACAAAATATGGAAGCAGAGGTTCTGCTCTAAACAAGATTTTTAAAGGAATTTTACATAAAGTGTAACAATAAGGTGTTTATATTTTTTCGTATGCTTACCATATTACTTTTATTATGTGTAGCATCAAAGTGATTATAGCAATTACATCTAACAGAATTAATTATAGAACATCCCATCATTCCTAAATACATAATGCATTAGAGGTAAGCCAAAGAAAGAAAACATCTTGACTGTGGTAACTATTGTCGGAATAATTTCTCCTCTAAGCATAAAGGCAAAACCAAAGTAGAAAGAAATATATAGAAACAGCGGGGTAACATAGGGCAGTGTTAACGAACAGTATCTGAATATATAGGTAGGTACATTTTTAATAGAGATACTAACCTGCATAAAGCTGCACTAGCCCAAATATCCATGTAAAATCCATTAAAGTTTTTTAATCATGAGATATGGAAACTAGCCAATTCACCTAACCAATGTGTTAGTACATAAAGACAAGAGTGTATGGGTGAAAAGAGTTACAAGCCTTTATGTATACAAAATAAATTCAGTCAAAGCTTCATTAATATTAATTTAAATTCAGAACCCATTTACATTAAATTGTTCATTAAAAATTGCCTATTTTATGCAACACACATTCTGCAAAGAACACATAAGAAACTGAAACAGAGGGCTCAATTTAATGATGGAAATATCAAAAGTAAATGAAATTGAATCATTCCAAATGAATAATAAAGCAGCTCTCTCCTCTATGCTCATGTGGGAAGCTTGGTGAGAGTCTGGCAAAAGAGCATGAAAACTGCTTTGCCTCCCCCTCACCAGCGCTTGGTCAGTGCCCTTCTGACCTCCCCACCACCATATAGCCTTGCTAAACCAAGAATTATTTATGAACAGGACCTAAAAACCATTTCCATCAAAATATTTGTTCATTGTGAACATAATGAACCACTTCAAAACTTGCATTTATTCAAAGCGATGTCGTTTATCTTCCCCAGTATGAAGAGGATGGGAGATAAGGGTAGGGCAGTCTGGGAATGGAGAGCTCTTCGTTGGAAAACTCCCACACCAACAAATAAGTGAACTTATGTGATTCCCAACAGCTGTTCTGAACGAAGAAAAGAGAGTCATAATTAATAACATGTGTCCTGACAGAATTAATTAATAATTTATAATTAAGTCTAAAATACAAACTTAGATTATTCTTGACGGGTCACACCTTTATTGCCCGAACAAGCCAGGTAATGGCACTGGCAAAGAGCTTTCAGGTATTTTATGACCTTCTGGTAACTCCTTCCCCACTCTCCCTCTGCCCCCAGGGAAAAAATCTTTCAGCATTTTCCGAGAAATATCTTAAAGTTGGTGCTTGCAGTGAGAAGTGTTTAAACCCTACAGCTTGGCTCTCTATTGAGATGGCCAAAATATCTTTCAGGTACAAAACCCAGGAAAATGCAGTCGGGTGAACCTTGCAGCCTCTGAAATTAAGCCCTACTTTTTTCAACTTATGCAGTTCTTTTGATGAAAATGGTAACAAACAATTTCAAGCTCTGACAATGTTCTATTCTGTATTATTGTACTTAAGAAAACTACAATACAGACTCTCGTGGTCTATGCTTTAAATCCTTTGAGCCAATTTTCATGCTGTTTCGGGGTTTTTTTATGTTGAAATCAAGAAAAATCAATTGCATAAATTTTTCCAATTTCCTCCTGCTTTAGGTAATGACACGCATAAAAAAAAAAAAAAAAAAAAAAAAAAAAAGCAGCAATGCATCCATTGTTTAGTGGTATTTTTAAAATTAATTTGATGTCTAACTGCAAATGCTGGAAACTAGAATTAATCTGTCTGGATAAAAAAAGGCTTACAGACATTTAAATGCATGTATCGGGACACTTTATCAACCTAACATAAAATTGTCATCTTATCTTATTATATGACTATTTTATGCATGTGTCAAAGAATTTAAAAATGAATGCCTGTCTATTCAGTCTAATTACAACTGCATATTATCTGTCTGGATGTACCAGTCCATATCATTGTTACCAAATACAATATATCGTATTCACCTTTCGTTTTTATCTTAGGGCTGATGAACCACAATTTGGGCGTAACGAAATTTAAAAAAAAAAGGGGGGGGCAAAAAAACAAACCAACCAAACAAACAAAAAGCCCCAGACAAAACCAAAACACAACCAACACACACAGAAGAAAAAAAAATCAGACTCAAAACACCTGAGGTAGATTGTTTAGTAAATGATGCTGAAGTATTTCATAGATAAGATAACACAGGATCCTTCTGCAACTACGTTATTTTCAGTGTTGTATCATCACCATACATACACATACACTCTTACTTGACAATGCAACACTTCAGGCATCTTTATACTTGATCTACTAGCAGCACCTTGTAAATAGGGCTGCATTAAAACTTGATAATCTGCATCTGGATTTGCTAGGAGACAGTCATGACATTGGCTTAAAATATGGATTATTACACCATGAAACCAGCAGTGCCAAGGTTTGTGTGGAGATATAACATTTAAGGTTACTCTACGTCCTGGCAAATGATTTTTTTTCATTCCCTCTGTAACACCATATGTTTCTACCTAAGCGTGCACATAGCACACTTAAAAACATACCCCACACTTCCCCCTGAAGGTGATCTTTTCTATGTAGTTTCCCCTAATCCTGGAAACAGGGCGGACAAAAAGGCCCCCCTCTAATCCTGCTAACTCACCCTGGCTTCACTGCATCTCCCAGAACCCTGCAGCAGTCACAATTCATTCTAATCACTTTACAAAACAATCTTTAGTAAAAAGAGGAAAAATGCAGACTTGTAAGCCAATTTAAGAAATAACTGCTGATACATCAGTTATTGACTATTTCACTCCTGCTCATGATAGCGCTCAAGGCAAAACCGAGAACAAAATGACAACATCAACTGCACGCAATAAACTGTGGCCCAGGAGAGCACTGAAGCCCTAATTGACAGCTGTCAAGCTAATGGGAGAAATGGCAGCTGATTCTGGAAAATTCTGTTTTCCAGGCAGATATTCAGGGGAATCTATCATGCCTTTTTATATTTATGCCCTCCTCCCCCTTTTTTTTTTTTGCATTGTTCCTCACACTTTTTGCCGAAAAGATAAAAAAAAAAGGGGGGGGGGGGGGGGGGGGGAAAGCAGAAGACAGCCATTACTAATCATGTTGTCAGCTTGCTGCTAGGAAGAATCTCTGTCCAACAGAGAAATATGTGGCAGGTTTGGAGGCAAATAACGCACCAAAGGCTGACACTGCAAGTACCTTTATAGGTAGTCTACTTTATCGCTACATTTAGTTTTGGGGTATGTATGTAGTTGTAAGCAATTCCCATAAATTAAAGCAAGCATTCAACTTCCCGAAGTCAGAGCTGTGTGGAAATCTGGCTGCACAACCTGCGTGCCATCTTGCATCTGTACTACTGTGGTGTACTCCCAGCCTTGCTCGGGAGGTGCTGGTAACTACTAAGAGCACCAAAGTCCCAGCAAAGTGGAAGCGCTCTGCATCCCTGAAAAATCAATGCAATGTATTTCAGTATTTACTGAACATGTGTGTCTTCTCAATGTAAGCAAGGAAGCTGTGAAAAGCCTAGAGAGTATGCAGCTGGTTCTAGGGTTTAAGCCATACTATATACAAATATATACAAATATATACATATGTATATATATATACACCATGGGCCCAAGTTTTGCTTTTTTCTCAGAGGTTTCAAAATTCAGTGCAGTTGTCTGGGTCTAAAAACAAAACAAACCAAACAATAATTGTTTTATTTAATCTTAAAAAAAAAAAAAGTAAATGAGTTTCCAACAAATCATTAGTTCCCCATCCCTCCTCAGAAGAGCTTTATCTGTATACAAAATAAGTATTAGGTAATTTCTGTCAGTAGGAAGTACATTTTCTTGATCTTTTAAATAGGTTTCTAAAAAATCTGTAAGTAAAAGCTATAATTTAAGGACAAATAATTACTGTTTGCATGAACATGACTGGCCTCTATTAATGCAGTATCTTAGCTTCCCTAGACAGTAGCCTCTAACCAGTAAATACCTTCTTCCTCCTGACTTCAGTGACAGAAGCACGAATTCTGTCTTCTTGCTTTAACAGGTGAGGAATCAAAATGTGATCCCCGAGTCTTCCTCCCAAATTTCTCTGTGCTATTCACCTGAGTCTCAAAGCAAACAAACCCAAATTATCATTTTTACAGATTCTTGATTCTTACAGACAGCTTTAGTCTTCCACAGTGTGGTGTTAACACTTGGGCTAGACATAAAGAATTTGTGCACCTGTCTGTTCTGTCTTCGAGCTCTGTGCTGCTGAGAGTTCTTTGTTGTTGTTATTCTACTCCAGACCATTAAAAGGGCCCTAATTCCTATGACATGATTATCCAGGTACCAAAGCCCATTTGTCACCTGCAGCAGAAAATTGAGTTAATGCACAACTAAAGGCAACCAGGACTGTGTAATATCAACTTGATTACATCAAACTAGCTGCAAACCTAATTCTGCTGGATGACACTGCGTGGAGCTTGTCATCTCCAATCATTAAAGCTGTCAGGAATCCATCAGGTTTACAGCTAATTAGGTGAACACTAATGAAGCTGGCAAAACAACTTTTCTTTTTTTTATGGCTGAGCGGACCTTTCAGTTTGGAGGAAAAAAAATAAAAAAATTCTCGAGTATTCTCAAGGTTGCTGGGGACTGGATTTCCTGAGTTACCAATCAGCAGACATCTTTAATTCTCCCACCACCACCACCTTTTTTTTCTTTCTCAGTACCAAGCAATCAATTTGTCATCACTCTCAGTATGCCACAAAAGCAGTCATGAACCTTATAACTCGCAGCTCTGCAGCCAAAAAGAAGGGGAGGGGGGAAATAAAGAAAGTTTCTTCTGTCTTAAAATAAAACGCCTCACACAGCTCACTTATTTATCTTCATGCACTTATCAACAGCATAAATGTTCTTGTTTTTTCACTCCTGTCAAATAAGTAGCCCTTCAGTCATTCTACATCCCCCATATCCATTAGGCAGAGGCATTTTGATAAAGTAAAGCCAAAGCTAGTGTATGGGAAAGAATGAAAGCACTCACTCTGCCAACTTCTGATTGACCATTAAGCTATTGATGAATGTGCCTGTCAGGAGAGAGACAATTAAATCAAATATGAAACAAAGTCGTTTTGACGGGTCATTTTGATAGAGCAAAACCATTCTTCCATCTCCTATTAGTCCTGCAGTCAAGTTTTTGTAATGAATATTTCTTAACTAACCTGTTATTTCTTAGCTGTTTTTTAAGGTGCTAAAAGAAAAAAAAACAAACAAGGCCTTTGCTTTTACTGCTGTTAGAAAAAGTAACATTTCCAATGTGACCAATAAAGCAGCATCTTAGTGGGAAGCAATTATACACAATACTAAATGTTTAATGTGGCTATCAAAAAGCTAAAAGTTTAAACAGATTACACTTCTGCTGAATATGAAAGATAGATCACACATCATGGATGATTCACTTGAGAAAGGCGGGAGAGCTGGAGAGTGATGAAGCGAGAGAAAGATGCCTCAGAACCCATGTTTAGGGCAGAAACGTTTTCTCCCAGCCCACAGCACAGCCGAATATGTCAAACACTTGCAAGAGCTGGATTTTGCAAAACTCAACTGATATTACAAAAGAGAATTTCATGAGCCTTAGGAAAGGTTCCCCTTTTTAATTTATTTGAAAAGTATCTTTTGATGGCACTGGCCAGAAGTGCAAAATATTATTGTGAAGTTATTCGGCTACGACATTGCCAGATTGTAGCACTACCACACTGCAAAACTTTCCAAACTTTCTAGCTGTTAGTATATGGAGCAAGGCTGCTAGGAAGTCTGGGTCTCTGTCTCAGAAGTACTCAATAAATGCACATATAAGTCAAAGAAGAGAAGAAAGCAGGTGCGGACATCATAGTTTTTTACAATTCACATCCTTCCCTGAAACCATCACTGTTCACTACATCCAAACTGTACTACTCTGAGGAGTTGTTGGGCAGTGTGAAAGCAGGGGCACACTTCTGGATGTCCCTTCTGTACCAATAACCCATCAAGCTGCAGGACTACCTGCTCAGAGCCGTTACAAGCACACCCACAGATACACTCACAAGAACACCCCTGGAGAGCCCAGACTCCCCGCCTGTCAGCACAGAGCCTTCCTGTGTAAGAGGCGAGTCATGGGTGATACATGCTGGTCCCCAAAACTGTCCCTAACCAAACCCAAACCTGTTCCTCCACTACCCCCATGCCACGGGGCAATGTGGCACCTCCAGCCAAGGAGCCCCTCAAACTGTGCTAACCCAGAGTTGACAGGCCGTGTGTGACGTCACCAGCCTGGCATTACCACGGCAAGTGATTTATTGATGTTTATCGGGAATGAATAGATCAAAGGCAGCCAGATGACAGGCGATCAATCAGCCATCAAATCAAGGATGGCAACAGGCCAATGAAACCTCTTCCAGCCCACATAACCCCAACTAAGGATTACTGTAAAATTATGTGTGGCTTTCTTTTTTTTTTTCTTTTTTTTTTTAGTGTTTTCATTTCAATTTGGCTTTTCCAAAAAAACACTGCTTAAGTTTAACAGGAGTTGACATTTCTGGCATAAGAAAAACAAACCAACCAAATAAAAAAAAAAAAAAAAAACCCTCACCAGGACAAGCCTCTAAAAGTATTTCCAAAGAAAAAAAGAAGAAAAAAAAAAAAAAACCTCATGGAGGAAATCGCAAAGGAACTATCAGAAACATTCACCAGGCATTTGACAATACAGACCCTTTTTTCCCCCACAACCCTTTGGTTTCCTTCACAGCATCTCATCTGGACTCATAAATAAGAAATCAATAGGATTAACAGAAGAGGTTGCTAAAGAAAGTGGCCGACTCGGTGGGTCTGTGTCCAACAGAGCCATCCCCAGTGTGGCAGGAGGGGAAGCAAAAGAAAGAGAAAAGTTGGGCAAAGGAACAGGCTCTCAGCTTGGATCATCAAGTATCACTGCGGACCCTCCAAATCACTTTGTCCCCACCGTTTCATTCACAGCGTGCCATGTATTTATACACCTCCTTTTACAGGAAAAAAAAAAAAAAGAAAATAAAAGAGAGAATATTTTTTTTAAAAGAAGCAGCATTTTCACTGTCTTTCACTATTTGTCTGTGAACGAAGGGGATGGAGAATAACCAAGACTATGAGAGAGAGAAGCAAAGTAGGTGCCAAAGTACGGGCTGGAAATGAAAAAAATTCGCCTCCTTACCCCACCCCTGGAGTCACACAGATACTACACAATGTACTAGTATGTGCCCGCACATAGCCGCCCGGCTTTCCCCCAGAACTGACGGCAGAGTTAGAGAATAAATCAAAGTGGGTACCAAAGTAGGGACAGGGCTTCCATGCGCCCCCACCCCAAGGAAAATAAAACCCAACAAACAAATAAAATTATATACAGCACACACACTCCCCGCCACAGTGCTGCGCCTCCAGCCCGAGAGTTGCTCTGCAAAGCACGGGGAGCGAGGTATGGGGGGGGGGGGGGTACCCGGCTCGGACAGACGGTCTCGGCCCGCTGGCAGGCGGTTATGGACGAGCCGGCGGGAAGCGAGGGAAGCGGCGGGCGGCCGCGGCTCTCGTACCTGCTGCGCGCCGGGGCGCTTGCTGCTTCCTCCTCGGCATGCTGAGCTCCGGCGGCCGGCGGAGGGGGGGCTGCCTGGGCGCGGGGGTGGGAAGAGTTGCTTCAGCCCCTGAGATCCGGTGAGCTGCTCCAGCCTCGGCTCGAGGGCTGGGTTGGGGATATATTTTTTGTTGCTGTGCATACACGATGCCGAGGAGGAGGAGGCGGCGGCGGCGGAGGAGGAGGAGGCGGCACAGAGGAGAGGACAGCCCTGCTGCTGCTGCTGCTGCTGCTGCTGCTGCTGGCAGAAGAGGGGGGAAGTTTGACAAATCGCCCCGGAGGAAGGAGGAGGGGAAGCCCCCCGAAGAGGTGAGCGGGCGGGAGGGCTGGGGGGAGCCCGCAGTCCCCCCCACCCCACCCCGCGCCCCCGGTGCCTGGCCGGGCTGGGAGATCACGGCATAAAGACGGGGAATTTCTTGGCTGGAGTCGGCGGAGCCTCAGCCGGCGCTCTCCACTCCCCGGCTCCCGGCTCGGCGCTGGAGCGGCGGCAACAGGCGAAGCTTGAAGGGAAACGAGATGATCGCAGTGTCACTCAAACTAGTCCGCAAAGAGAGAGAGGGGCTCCGCACTCCCACCGCCTCCCGCCCCGGACGGCACCTTAACTCTTTGCGCATCGCGCCGCCGGCCCGCCAGCCACCGGCCCGGACACGGCGGCGGAGAAGCGTCCGCCCGGGGCGGGCGGCGGCAACGGGGTGCCCCCCTCAAACACAGCACCCCCTCCACAGCAGCCCAACTTCGCCCGCCGCCGCTTTCCTCAGCAGCCCGCGGCAGCGGAGGGGCTCTGCCAGCCGGGCCCCCGGGCACGGCACGACAGGGCAGTGCAGCCCGCTCTGCTCCCCGCCGGCAGCCCTGCCCTTTCCGCACCCGCGCACACCCGTTCCCAGCCGGACCCCACCTCAGCCATCGCCTGCCGCCACGCCGGGGCACGGGACCCTCCTGCCCCGCAGCCTTTCCCCCCACCCCTTGCCCCAGTGAGATGCGCCCGGTACCTGTCCCCGGAGCTTGAGCCGCGACGCCGGGGAGCCCGGCCGCCTCATGGGGTGACAGCGGTAGCGTCCCCGGCCCCCGCCTCACCCCGCACTTCAAGCCTCCGCCCGCCCCGGCCCTACTCACCGGAGCGCCGGGCAGCCGGCCGCTCGCCGGCACACATCCAGCCCTTCGGCTCCCACCTGGCTGGCGCCGCGGCCACCCGGGCTCCGCTGCGCGCCTGCGGGAGGAGTGTCGGCGGGAGCCGCTCCGGCCGGGACCGGTAACGGCGGCGCCTCCGCCGGCTGAGGCGCTGCGTCCTGCCCCGCGGTGCCGGCGGCCGGCCGGGCAGCGGGTAGCTCCCCGTTCTTCGGGAGATCACTTTTTCCTCTTTGGGTTTTTTGATTGTTTGTTTGGGGTTTTTTTTGTTTTGTTTTGTTTTTTCTTTTGATTTGGGGATTTTTTTTTTAGCTATTTTTTTGGTCCAAGTTCACCGGCGGAGCCGCCGCGCTCAGCCCCACTCAGCCCAGCGAGCGCCGACGGATCGATGTGCTGAGGGTTTGATTGTGCATCCCTGGGCGGCGGGGCCGCGCACCAGCGGGGAGGGCTGGGGCGGTGGGGGGGGGACGTGGGGGGGGTCCGGGCCGGCTTACGCGCCTCCTGCCTTCGCGGGCGCGGCTGTTCCTCTGCGCTCCGCACCCGCGTCCGCTCCCGGAGGCCGCCTGGACTGGGAGGGGGCTGGGGGGGGCGGAAACAACAACAAAAAAGTAGCAATTTTTTTTCGTTCCTTTTCCCTTTCTTTCTGGTTTTGGGGTTTGGGTTTGGGTTTTTTTTTTTTAAAGTTCACGGGGAGGAATAAAGCAAAAAGGATGATCTCACTTTTACGGTAAGATAAAAAAAAAAAAAATCTCCGCTCGCCCCCATTCTTCGGGATTTGGGATAATTCCAAATACCTGACTAAGTGCAGATGTTGTTGTTGCGTCTCCGCATCTTATAAAGCCGCCGCTCCGCTCTCTGCTCCCGCTTTCCTCTTCAAGTGGCAGGGAATTCAAACACTTTACATGAAGGGTGGAGGACGAGTGGGATTTTTATTTTAATTATTATTATTATTATTATTGAGGTTTTTTTTCTTTTTTAAGATGATATTTAGGATTTAAAAAAAAAATAGAATCGCAGTCACTTGAAGTCCCCGGGAAATTGCTACTGTTGGGGGGAAACGAAACGTTTCTTGCAAACAAGGAAACGGTGAGTTGTCGACTGCCGGTTCAACTGCCAAATTCGCTCAGCTCCATCTCATTTGATACTCGCTGGTTGCTCCTCACAGTTACAGTATCTGCTCAGGGAAGGAGCCATCAGATCTACTTAAGAGACGGCACCGAGACGTCTCCCCTCCCCAAAACCCCTCTGTGTGTAAGTGTGTGTGTAAGAGGGTGGGTGGGTGCCGCAGGACGGGGCGCGGGCAGACCCGGGCAGCCCCGCTCGCCGCCTCATGCCGTTAGATCCGCCCTAACATCTGTCTGTCTCACCATTGGCGCATCCATCAGTGTCACCCGGGGCTGCACATTGCAGCGACAACACATCAGACACAACGCAGACCGGGGGTTCGGTACAAATAACCGACATGCTCAACAACTTCACCGGGAAGGATGGGACCAGCCGCAGCATAAGTATTTACAAATGTTCCACAGCCCCGGGAAACGGAGAGAGCTCGGCTGAGATTAATAACTTCTTCCTCCCCGCCCCCTCCTCCGCTTTAAATAGGAATTAGGAAATAGAAAACCTCAATAATTCACGCCCCACCACAACCCCCCCACCAACGATGTGGCCGGGGCCACTCCCGGCTGCCCGGGACCGCGCTTAGCACACGGAGCCCGGTGGATCGGGGAGCCCCGGGGCTTGAGGGTACTGAGCGCGCAGCATGGAGGGTTCCTCCGAGCTCTCGAGCTGGAGAGGCTGAACTAAACTTTGTGAGATCCCAGTGGGAGCAGGGGTACCGGGGCCACTGGCTCCGGTGAAACACCCTAGAGACCACAAGCACCGTGGAAGTGACAAGGCTTCCTTAGCCATTTCAACCCTGTAAAGGCAGCTCTTAAACGTGCGGGAGTCTTACCCGCAGCAGGAATCACTGAGCCTTCACTAGTCGGCTGCAGTGGCCAATCACTAATTTAGGGAGGGGTGGCAAGTTGCAAGAACTTTTTTCCTCCCCCCTCCGCTCCTTCTCTCTCCCTAAATCTGCTCACCTTCCCCCAGATCTGCATCGCATGCAGCCTGCGCGATGCCCCGGCCCGGGGCTCTGCGGGTGCGCACCCCCTCCGCCGGCCCGGCCCGGCCCGGCCCGGCCCGGCCCGGCCCCTCTCGCTGCTCCGAGCACTCCCGTGTAGGGGTGTAATGTCGTGTGTGCTTCAGCAGCCTCCCTCGGAGAGCTCGCCCTCCCTCAGGAGCTCAGACCCCGGAAACCGCGGCAGCGCAGACCGGTGTCATTGCCCAAACCCTGCGGAGAGCACCGCGGGGCTGCCCCGCACAGCGCGGGCCGCAGGCACGGTGATGTGGGAGTGCACCAGCCTAGGTCTAGAGTTGAAACAGAAGTTAAACTTTCCCTAAACAGCAACAGGAAGAATTTAGGCAGTTCAGTTAGAAATAATAACTCTCGTGTGATCGTGAGAGAGGGAGGCAGCAGCTATACGCGCACCCGAGCACGTGCACTGCCCTTACACATTCACAACTCCCAGTGCCAAAATGCTCAGGAAGTTGTGGAATAATTGGGTTGTTAACTATACCCATGTTTTTAGGGGAAGAAAAAAATAATGTATTGAACTTTCTATCAGACGAGTTACAGAGGGAAACGCAGATTCCCTCATGTGCATCGGATTCTTTGGGGGTCGCAGTCTATTCCAGAGAGCCAAAACCAGTAGTTTTATTAAGGGTAACATTTACAATCATAATGCATAAAATCGATGACCGTAGAGACTCCAACTAGAAAGACTCAGCACACGAGGATCAGCTCTAAACTCGCTCTTCCCGGCTGTTTTAAACCACGGTCCTAATTATTTATAAGTCCCATAATGAGATAACCACCATTCCTGAACTTCCCATCAGCTAGGAATGGTTTATATCTCCACGGTGTGCACCGAGCAGTGCCCTTCCTTGTGGTACATTTTCACTGTTCATTTCCTCCCCCCACGTGAAAACTCCAGCAGTTTTCCAAGAAACATTCCCCCAGGCACCCAGGTCCGAGAGGGCTGAGCTGCTGAAAGGAACGCGGGTATTAACCGTTAGTTGTGGGGATAACTGAGGAAATAGCTATGGGAATAACTAGGGGAATAAGTATGGGGATAACTATGGGAATAATTGTAGAGATAGCTACCGGAATACCTATGGGGATAAGTATGGAGGTAACTATGGGAATAACTATACGGATAGCTGTGGGGGTAGCTGGGGAGGGCCAGTAAGGAAGTTTATTAAATTTGGATCAGCTGCCTCTTAGAAACCAGCGTGTTTCGGCTTTGACCTTGTTCTCTCCCCAGCGGAGTGGTGGTGTTTCACCACTCGCTCGCTGCGGACAGAGACGGGAGAAGCATGCCCCGGGCTCCCCGGGCCGTGGGTACCCGCCCTCCAGGCCTCCTCTGCTCACCCCGGGGGTCCCTTTTCGGGGGTCAGACCTGCCCATCCCGGGCTCTGCACCAGCCCTCCCTCCCGCACTCCTCAAACGGAGCGAAAAGTACTTCGTTTTCTCCCGGCGAAGAACAAAGACGCAGGAAGCAGTTTTCATTAAGGCTGGACTGGATGAACATGTATCTGACAAGTTTGTTTAAAAACACCGCTGCCCACTACGGAAAAAGATGCTATCCCGCTTTTGTAAAATACAAAGCGTTGTCAATAACCACTATAACAGCGGTAGGAATCTAAGAGGACATTTTGTAATATCTACATAACCGTATTAGAGCAAAATTATTTTAAAATGCCTACGAATTCCCAAACCTCCTGAATACAAATGAATAAAAGTTTTTCTTCTGGCTAAAATCTTCGCTTGAATGTAAATTGTTTGGGTAAGTGAATTTACACAGCAGCAAAGTTTGTTTGTCTTAGTCCAGTAGCTTTGCTTTAACGAACCAGATGTTTTGTCTGTAAATTGTCCAGAGGACTTTCACAATTCTGACATAGAATAAGCTCCAGAAAACCAGCACTGGAGGAGCTGTGTCCGGGTGAGCAGGACCAGGCGCTTCGGAAAGAGCCCAAGGAAAAAGCAGAGAGGGAAGGGTAAGCACCCCCGGCAACTTCATATTTGGAAGCATTCGCTTTAAACTGTAGGTAATCATGTCCTGATCGATTGGCTTCCGTCTGGAGTTCAAAGTGATTCTCTACCTAACCCCGGATAGCAGAACTATCCCCCCCCCCCAATAAAATAAACAGACACTGGGGGAGGGGACACTTTGGCTCAGGAACCCGCAGGGAACTCCCACAGCGGCTCGGCCCTTGCGGCCACAGCCACTCCGCAACCATCCGCCGCCCTCCGCGCAGCCGAGAGGGGCCAGCCGGGCCGTGTCGGTGCCCGCAGCGGGCGCTCCGCCAGCCTGTCCCCGGGCGCCGGCCCCCTTCCCGCGGGGCCTCAGCCCACGCCGCGTGGGAGCAGCCCCCGCCCGACGCCAAGTTCGCGAATTAAACTTGGGAGTCGAGAGCGGGTCCCGGACGCGGCCGTACCGAGGCGGGGGGGGTGATGCCGCTGCTTGTCGCAGACAGCGGGGCCCCGCCGCCTCGCCTCCCTGGGGAGGCGCCTGCCTGCTGCTGCCCCAGAGCTCTCCGGACCCCCACTAGCCCCAACCGGGTTTCCTCGGGGGCGGCGGGTGGCGTTCGGCCCAGCCAGCCTCTGCCCCGGCGTTTGGCACTCTTTGTGGAGGCGACGCATGCGAAAATAACATCCATCATCTCTATTCCGTCCCGCTACATTATCACTTTGTTTCTCCTCACCCCGCCCCTTGAAAGGACTTTGGGTCTCTGAAGAAACAACCGGACGCTGCTTTCCAGGAAATGCGCGGTACCACGGCTACTGTAGCGTCATGTATTCACTTGGGCAGTAGGAAAATCTTTCATGAAAAATAGTTACAGAGCCTGGAACTCCACCGCATGTGACACCAAAAGCTATTGTGCTAGCAGAAGGGGGTTAGCTAGTTTTACCTACGCAAGGTTTTACTAGCTGCGGGCTGTGGGGCAGGCTGGCAGAGGTTTTAGGCTAATCTGAACGGCAGGGGGGCAGAGGGGTGCAACTGGGGAAAGGGCAGGGCTTCCCCTCTTATTTCTCGCGGCACCTGAAAGTTTTGATGGCACAGCTCACGCCGCTATTCCTTTGCTGACAGCCTGTGATTTAGCGCAATAAAGATTTTATTGTGCACAGATAACGCTCAAAAGGGAAAAACAGGTGAAGTGAAAGTTGGCAAAGCCTAACCCCGAGCAAAATCCTTCTTTCTTCCCACAGAAACCTATTTACCAGGCGAGCTTTTTAGTGATTTGTACATAGTGCTTGCATTCGGATATGCAAGTTTCTCCTCAGTTACCTGCCTGCCAGAGACGCACCTCCGCCCGCTTTACTCCCAGCCCCACCACCTGCTTACTCATCCACACAGTGAAAAGACGCTACAACCGGCCCCACAAAGAGCCCGAAGGGAGATGCAGACCGCGACGGGGGACAGCCGGCTGCCTCCGAATCCCCCCCGACGTGGGGGTAAAGCGGCGCAGGCCGGTAAGGCCACAGCGGGGCACACGGGCATTTAAAACCAGGCATATGGAGGGGCTGCGGGGTCGTCAGTCCTCGCTCCCCAGCAACTACTATTTAGATGGGCTTTATTAAATTTATTATGTCTGAGGAGCACAGAGCCCGGATGCCGCAGAACATGTGCGGAAGTTGGAACAGCGGTCTCTCTACCTCCGCGCAGGGCTCCGCACATGCGGAGGGCACTTAGCATCCTCACAACTTCTCTGAGAGAGGAGGAGGAGTGCAAATATGAATACGAATCTGCTGCTGCAGGCAGTGCCTTGGGAAAGCTGCTGGCAGGCCCCGCGCAGCCCTCCGCGGACTTGCGCCCCGCTCCGCGCCCAGGTCCCTGCTCCCGGTGCCGGTCTGCGAGGGGAAGCGCCGGGGCGTGAGCAGAGGCTCTGCCAGCTCTCGGTAGTACCGAGCCGGAGTTTGCGCCATCCAGGGCAGGTGAAAAGTAGAAAAAACCTGACACCATGCCCGATTCCTTCCCTTTGTTCTCATGTCATCTCTACACAATGGAGAGAAAGAAATGCGACTTGAAAATAGCAATTAACCAGCTTTAGAGCAGATTTTTTGCGTTGGGTATTTATTCTTATCAAATCTCATTTCTTCTCTGAAAAAGCACTTCTAATTTTAAAACAAACCAGATGATGTAAAATACTTTGCATCCTTCTCTAATAAGACTTACTTAAATAATGTCTGGATGTGTCTAAACACTTATCTTAGTTTCCCACTGATTTTGGCCAGGTCTTGAAAGAATTACTTTTTTTTTTTTTTTTCCCTAATGTTTTAAAAGTATTAACTTCCTTTCAAACATTCTTTAACCTTTAATGTTTTGTAACTTCACGAAAAGGTCACTTTGTTCAGAATGGATGCATCTGCTCCATAATTGTTCTAGTATCAGGCAGAGCTCCATCCTAACGCTAAATTCTTTTATGAGGATTCTTTTCTTAATAATTGTTAAGGTTACCGTGAGTAACTGTTTTAAAGGCAAAGAGCTACAGACCAAAGGATGCTCGTGCTTTATTTAATTTCACGAACTTCAGATGTTTAGAGATGTATTCAGCAGATGACATAGCTAAGCTCTGAGATGGATAACCTGAACAGTTTTACCTCCTCCAGAGGCAGGGGCCAGAGGTGGAACAGAAGAGCATAAATAGCTGAATTTACAGACTGAGCTGCATAACAAACAGCACAAAATACTGATTAATACAACCTTGAACCGGCAGCAGGTTTGATCTGATCATCTCAGAGTACTTTACAAAGGCTTGTGTCAGAAAGCTGGTGCGTGGATGGGTTAAGACAGAAGATCAGAACGATGCCAGAGATTCAGAGACGATTGGACATGGGCATCTCAAGAATCAGCCTCAAAAGCAACATGATGGTATGAGGGTATGAGTGTTACTAAGCTAATTGTATTTTAGACTACTCACTGTGAATGCAGCAGCCACTTTTCAGCACCTGTAAATCAATACTTATTATTAGGAGCAATGATATTTTGTATCTGTGGATTTAGTCAGTTTCAGTATGAAGAACCCAGGTTACTCCCATGCAGAAGGCTGGGGGGATGTTTACTGTCAGACACCCCTAGGCTGGGCTCACCACTCTGAGGGGCAGCTTGTGGCCCAGTGTCATAGGCAGGCATTGCCTGCACACAGCATTGCAAGAAGAGTGGTGATACCTGGCTACATACTGGAGATTAGAACCTTAAATTGATGCCATTAATCCCTTTAAAACACAACAGGATAATCCAGCTCTTACACAATTCAAATATTCAGAGAATATGTTTAATTAAAACTTGGCTATACATTTTTTTTTAAGATTTTCTAAAAAAAAAAAAAAAAAAAAAACCCCAACCAAAAAACCCAAAGAAATGAGCTAATTATATTGCTTAGTTTTCTAATATGCCTTTTTTTTTTCCTTATTATTTAATAACACACTTTTCTAGCCAGGCCAGTCCCTTGAGGGCCAGTTCCTCATTTATATGAAGGTCCCCAATGGAAGTTAAAAATAGGCTATTTTATAAGAAGAAAATATATTCTCAAAGAGGAGCCATGTAAAGATAACCCTGCATCACAACATAGATCAGTGTGGAGGGTGGAATATGTATTCCAATGATGCAAATTTTCCCCTGCAATAATTTGCTTGTTAGTGTTAATGAAAGCCCAGATACTGATGTCTATGCATTTGTTCTTGTATTTTTCATCACACTAATGCTTTTAACTAAAATTATTTCTTAAAACTTGCTTTATTTAATGCATGTAAAGGTCAATCCTCTCCCTTTCCATATGCAAATCCTATTAATAGTAGAGGTTTGATATTAATGGGAGCTAATAGGGGAGACGATGCCCACTTCGCACAGAAACGCCACAAGAGAGCCCAATAATCTCCAGTAAACTTCTTGCTTCTTTCTTCCCTTTGAGTAACCGAATATCAGGGCAGCAGTACCTCAGAAATCAGATCGACAGCCAGAGGAGGGGTAAGACATGGAAGGGCCCATGGGGCCCTCCACAGTAGCTGAAGCCCACTGTTGCTTTTACTGCCTCTTGCTTTTCCTCACCAGCAACACACTTGCAGGAGCTAGTCAAGAGACGAGGTGCCATCACCAAAACACTCTTTCTATCCTCCTAAAGAGGGATGGACAACTTCTGCTTACTTCAGAGGGTGATAGTCTCCCCCTGGGAGACCACAGCAGCTATTCAGAGAAAAACAGGAGCTGTGGAAACTGATAAAATAAAAGGGAATTGGTGGAGCTCCTGCCTTTCCCTGTTTCTGCCTGGTTTGGAGCTGTTACCTGTTTTGTCACTGTCTTTCCTTCTACATTTGCTGTAGCAGGGCTTTTGATAGTATTTTATTATTATTTAACCTACAGCTGCTGGTGTTAAAATATTGATACTTATGCACCCATGAAGAAGGAAAGAGGCATAAACTCATCTACAGTTTCTATAGAAAATGCTCCCTGTGCTAGTGAGGGAGGACCAGCCCTACTAGCCTCACTTAAGTGATGAAACTATCTACAGTGGTTTTCCAGCAGCTGAATCCAGATACCAAACAGCAAAACATCATTTGTCCAGAATGGCTTTTTCCTTGGTGAGGAATAAACACCTCATGCAGCCTCTGCAGATCCGCCTCTATTACACCAAGGGCAAGCCAAAGCAATGTGATTAAAAGAGGCGGAGAAAGGGATCAGTCGGGGACCACAGAGTGGTGTTAATTTACCTCTTATCAAAGAGCACTAACCTTCTCCCTCTGAACACCAGGGAATCTTGCAGGGAAACCCATCTTCCCCGTAGCCTCCCTCCTAGTTGTCACTCTTGAGCTGAAAGTGCTTTCCCACATACTTTTTCTCAAACCGTACTTAGCAGGTGATGTTAGTATACAGCACTCCCAAACAGTGCCAGGCCTCTCACAGACACATTTTACAATGTGTGAACACCCTTAGCAAAACTCAGAACACCTCAGGGTTTTTTTAGGGTAATAATTTTTTGTTTCCTTAAACAGAATAGACTTTTCCACTGTTTATACCAAAGTGAATATTTTTTTTCCTCCTTAATTCCTGAACGTAGATACTAGTTTTATCCTTTGAATAAGGTTGTGTAAAAAAACCTGTAAGCCATGTGTGGGAGCTGTGGGCACAGCTCATGGTTTGCCCAGTCTCTGAGCTGCCGAGACAGGAACAACAGTGAGGACTGGCAGTCCTGTGCCCCTAAAACACAGAGAGCCACTGCTCCCATCAGTGGATACATTGAACAAACTTTTTTCACTCTGCTTGGCTGGTAGGATGTTGGAAAGTCCCTCCGAGACAGTCAATGTGGGCAGCAATAGTCATCATAGAATGGTTTGGGTTGGAAGGGCCCTTAAAGCTCATCCAGTTCCAAGCCCTTTCCATGGGCAGGGACACCTTACACTAGACCGGGTTGCTCTGAACCTCATCCAACCTGGCCTTGAACACTGCCAGGGATGGAGCAGCCATAGCTTCTCTGGGAAACTGATGCCAGCGCCTCACTGTCCTCATGATCCTTGTGATACAAAGAAGTTTTCATCTCCAGAGATACTGTTTCTGGCTCTTTCTTTGCAGACTAAAGCAGACTGTATCACAGAATCATAGAATAGTTAGGGTTGGGAAAGACCTTAAGATCATCTAGTTCTAACCCCCCTCACTTTTACTTTCGGAGCTGTGATGTGGCCATAGATTTGGCAAGGGAAAGGCTGAAGAGTAGAAGTGTGCTGAGACAAAAGGCACTGATTTCGTGAGGAAGGCAGGGTCCTGTTCACATCCCATAGTTTGGATTATACACTGGTACATGCTCAAATCTCCTGTTGGCTCCTTTGCACACAGGATTAGGGTGGATATTTGAAGTGCACAACAAAATAATACTTTCACTGCTTAGGTTTTGGGGAGGTGTGTGCTGATTGCTACAAGCCAAACAGCAAACTCTCTAATAGTTCAGGTACCTCACAGGCTTTTAAAGAGTGTGTGTTTTTACTGAATGTTGGGTATAAATTACTTCCACAAACAGGAGCCTGATCTCAGTGGAACAACACAGTTGCCTATTACAGCAAATCTGGTGTTCCTATATTCAAATCTGCTACAGGCATTCTGGATTTTAATTAATATATTGTTTCATATGTATGAGTATTTAATGTTTCTTTTTGGTTTTGTTTTTACACACTACATTTTCAGTTTAAACAAAGCATTTTCTCTGTATTATTCTCCAAAGCAATTGAATAAATATCACAGACTTTATAGATCTGCTAGCCTTTCCAGTGAAGAGCACAACAGTCATGCTTCACAGAAAAGGGATAACATCCTAGAGTGCAGCTGATAAGAGCAACAATTTACAAAGCAAGAGATCTGTTATGCAGTGAAAGCTTTATTACCATGACTTGATGTTACATCTACAACACATAAGGGTTAATCATTGCAGCAGTTTGCAGCTGGTTTGTGCTCTCAGGGGAGTCATAGCAATAGACTTCTGCATGTCAGTCAAGGTCAGCGTTGCTCTCCCAGGGTCAGTAGGCCACGTGATAACACAACTCCAAAACTTCGGCTGTGAGGAGACACAGGTGCCAGCCCCCTTTTGTGATCTCTTGGAGAGTGCGTCTTGTGGTTTTTGTTCTCCTTGACGGAAAACACATAGCTTGGTGGTGTGTAATTGGATGGTGAGTTTTCAGAGCTCCCCATCAGTGGGAGTTTTCTCTGGCAGCAGAGGGTTCATGAGTTTACCGGGTACATGTAACATTTCACGGGAGACTTATTTTTAGTGGACTGAGAAAGCAGAGCATCAGCCCTGAATCCTTAAGGGCTGAATGCTGCATAATTTCCTCAGTCTCAGGGTATAAAACACTCACATGAGTAAAGTGAGCAGAATTGGACTTTAACATTTTATTAATATTTATCTTCCACCGCTACAGGACACAATAATAATCAAATAAGAAAAACTTTAATCCTCAAATGCAGCTTTAATCTTCAAATTGGTGAGCTTATCAGAAGGGTAACATTTATTTTCCAAGACAGGCTGCTAGGAATGATCAGCTGGAATAGAAACCTATGAGTGAAACGATGTAAGTTTATTGGGCAGCGTTGTCTATATTTATAGTTTCTACTCAACCCATATTTCTGTTTTTATATGCATGTGTCAAAAATTAATATATGGCAAACTTCACCAACAGTTTTAAGAGATCCTAAAATATAATAAAATCAATAAATGATGTTCTGGCATAAATGTTTCTGTAGCTGAGGGTGGTCAGGTTCAAAGGGCAGCATCTGACCATTTCTCTTTCCCACCCTGCTGTGGAGTAAGACCCTCCCCTCAACTTCAAATCACTAGGGAGAGGGTAATTTAAGCTATACTTGATGTACCCTATACATCACTGTCTTCAGGACCAGATTTAAAATTAAACTCTGATGTACAAAGTTAAACAAAAATGAGATAAAAATTGGCAGGGGTTGAAGAGGGTCAAAGTAGTCAAAACACAAGGTAGACTATTGCTTCTTTTGATTTATGTTATTCTGTGCAATAAAAAAAATAAAATTATAGCTCTCATGGAGACTTTTTTCATTGAGAATAACACATACCTAATTTGTTTTCTATAGACTTGCAGGGCGTTTGCTCTGGGAGATGGAAACATTTATTTATTTATTTATTTATTTAGGCAGGGGCAGAATACCATCAACTGTTGGAAGAATATTCAAATTATCATTAGATGCAACCTTTGTTACTCAGCAGAAAGTGAAAAAGAAGAGTATCTCTTCTTCCGTTAGTGACTGTTTTACAACTCATATGTCTGCAACCTTATTCACATCTGGAGTTTTGCTTTCAGGCACCTCTTTTAGACACAATGTGTTGTAGTTACATTAGGTAGCAGAAAGAATGACTTCAGTGAATGCTTTCTTTTGCATATTATACATGCACATAATGCAGTTACCCTCCAGAAGTTCAGTGCAGGAGAGATGCCAAACAGCAGATTCTTTTGAAACCAATTCAAGAAAATCCTTGCAGGAAGTTAATTTTTTATGATGTAGTCAACTTTTCCACATACCATCGTTTTCACGGTTAGTGTGCAGACTGCAGGCAAAATAGTTTGGAATCATAATCTTTGTTTTCTGGAACATGATAATGAAAAAAGTACTACCTACTGGAATCAAATGAATTCCTCTGTGCTACTCTAGTGGGAGGAATAAAGGAGTTCTACTGCCTAGATTGCCAGGCTAACAGGAAAATAAAGAAAAATCAGGTCTTTGGATGAATAGGAAATAAAAAATACATATTTTAAATGTAGTGGTGGACATATAAAGATCTCAAAATCTTTTCCAAGCTGATTAATCAAGCTTTTTCCAAAGGTTTTTAATTTTCATATGAGAATGTCCTATTGATTTCATATGGATTATAGCCAGATGAAGTTGGGCACGCTCTTGTGCTATGCAAGGGCATCAGAGAGCAAAGGCATCTAAACTCTGAAAATGTTTGAACTTGATTTTAAATAAAACAGGAGAAAAACTTATGCTGTCCAGACAACTAGAAAAAGAAAAAAAGAAGTTCTCACAGCACTTTTTCATCAGTATTGACAATGATGTTTCTTTGTTGTTAATTTAGTGTGGACCTGTTAGCCATTTAATATGCAGATCGTAGTATTCCACCAAATGCCTATGTGATGCATTGTGTAAAATGCACTTTATACATATGATTTTACAGGACTGACCTGAATTTATATGACTTTAATACAAATAATTTGGCAAATGATTTCTGTACTAATTAATCAATGTAATTCTTCACAAACATGTGGTTGGAAAGCCGGAAGTGCAGTAAGTGTAGGAGACAACCAGTTGTTTTAACAGATACAGCAAGCAAAACTAAGGATCAAATATTACGAGGGGTCCACTACTTGTGATCTAGTGTGCCAGACTTCCTAGGCCTCACAGATGGGCAACATTTTTTGTACCATTGAGTAAGATTTTTTTCAAATATCTTTTCCTTTTTAAAAAGCCTTTTGGAGTCACATAGAAGGCTATTCATGCACTCTGTAACCATAGCAGATCACATGAAACAAGGAGCAGAGTGATCCATGTTGGGTAGGAAACGATGATCCAAAATTTTCATACATCCATTACACTTTGAGAAAGAGATGGTTGCAAAAGGCATAAGGAATTGCTGCAGTATGCTCACAAAAGATGTAAATTCTATGAGAGCTGTAGGATCTTAGAATGAATGTTCAGAAAGAACACACGAACCACTCCAAGGTTAGCAAATGCTCAAAAATCAGGTAAAGAACAAAAAGACAAGAAAAAATTAAAAACAGAGGGAACATCAGCTGCTAGAAATACACATAATGCTTTAAAATCATGTGCTTAGCATGGGTGGTGTTGTTTGCTGATTTATCATGCAGCAATTAGGAGTTCTTACTTAGGAGACGTGTGTGGCATAGAAAACGAACTGATTGATTCCTTCTTACACCAAGTAGTTGATTATGGGTAACCGATTCGTTGTACGGAAGCTACACTAAGTACGTTACTGTACACAATCATCCAAGACTAAGATGCATCAAAAGTGCCTCAGTGTGCTTAGTAACGGCATAATTCTGAGCTCATCAAAACAGAATGGTTTCAACTGACTGCTAGGGTTTCTGGATTTGGCCTTTTCCACCCACCTGTCTGGAAGGAAGATTTCCATTTCAGTGCAGCTGTGAGATGCCATGCTCTCCATTGTCTCAGACTGTCCATTTTTAGTGCATAGCATTCTCCTAGGTTGATGTTTACCCATCAACAGGTACAAATTCTCTGAGCTATTTATCAATGGCATTTCTGCAGTCCCTGTTTTCACCAAAGAAAGCAGTCTTAGCAGAACTTTCTTCTGAGTATCCTCAGATTTACATTACCTTGCTCAAGAACTTGCAAAGGTACCATGCTCCCAGCTACACTAAAGAACTGAGTCTATAATTTAATAGCCCCCCTTTGAGTAATTAGTATTCACTCAATGAAATTTGGAGTTTGCAGAGGTCCAGTCAAAGGCCTAAGCATCATTTAAGTGGAGCTTATTCCTCAAGGCACCTCTGAACTGAATTGGGCCCCATTTTATTAAATTATAGTAGAAAGACTGACATGTCAAGTATACTGATGCTAAAAGACCCAGCCTCCCAAGACCTCACACAGATAAGTAATCATCACTTATGCTAATAGCACATTTGACTTCTGTGGGATGACACATGAGGATGGACTACTTACTTGACTAAGATTAGTAAGAACAGGCATGTTACACAGAACAAATGACTTCTAAATATCCAGCTGCAGCAAAGTGCTGACTCCCATCAGTGAGTGTGGTGAGGGTAAATGAAGGGCACGATATGATCTTTAGAAACCTCGTTGAATACTATTATTGAATTGGTGGCAGTTTTGCAGATTTCTAACCTATAATAAACCTCAGCTTTGCCTCCGCAGTGCCACACTTCCCTCCACAGACTTTCTGATTTGCTTTCCTTTCCTTTTGCCATTATCCAACAATCCATTTTTTTGTATATTTTTAACACTTTTTCTTCTTTACTGTTTGCAAATTATTTCAGGGGGTTTGAAAGGTATTTAAGTAACAGCTGCAAAGTCACAAGTGCTTCTGTTTCACTGCAGAGCAGACTATTTGGTAGCATCTCTACATTGCCCTGCCAATGTTCCTCCTCTCTGTTCTGCTGGGACACGTGCAGTCTCTATGCTCATTTAGTCTTTGGCTTCTCCCTTCAAAGCTGACAATAAGGGCATCATACAGGGTATACCACTCCAGTGAGTTTGTCTGATAAAATGCTTAACTGTTAGGCCTGTGTTTAATACAATTTTGTTTCATAGAGGTCACAGAAACAATCAGATCTCAGCCCTTATGGTCTATAATGCCTTTGAACCAGCACTCTAGAAAGGGAACAATCTTTATGTCTAACTTGACTCAGTTTCGTTTATTTGTTCTTGAATTCCTCGTGGTCCACTTTTGTTCCTTATTTTGTTGCTACTAATCTAAAAAGTATTTTATTGCAATTAAGTACAGTTGCCCTCCCTGGTTTACCTGACCTAATCAGACTTCTAAAACGGATTATTTTTTGTTTTTTCTTTTATCACTGATTGGAGAAGCTTTATCTGAGAGTAATGCAGTAGTGACCACTGATGACTGGCTTCTAGGAATTTTATGAATCCAGAATTAATTTGTTCCTGGGACCTGGAGAAACCATGAATGGTGAAAACCATTGCTGGTACATGCATAATAACTGGCATAAATATTGTATCCAACACCAAAATCCCCAAGACTATAATCTATTTACAAAGGGACCCTTAAATGCAGTTTTCTTTGACCTATATAGTGGAGAACTGTATAAACGTCACTATGTCAAAAAACATAAGTATAAAGCCTTAGTAGTATTGTTAAATGAGTATTTTCCTGTTTCTTGGGGGCTACTAGGTCAGCTGTAATGATTGCTCTGTGTGTGCCTGTGTGTTTTGCCAATCACATAAGTGAAATAAAAATGCCCTAATTTCTCCAACTTTGCTTTCATTGCACTGTAAAGCGCGAAAAGCAAGAAACAGTTTCCTGAAGAACTCCTCCATAGCAGGCCCTTGAACAAGATGACTGTTTCTAATAAGCAACAGCTGTCGTTGTGGTTTTACTAGTCAAATGATTCATGTCTTTTGCTCAGAAATGATAAGTGGAACAAATGTTTACTTAGATATGTAACAGAGGAACAATTGAAAAATAGTAGACTGTCAAATAGAAATATTTTCCTGTTATCTGATCCTTGACAATTAGTCTGAACTGGATTTTAGTCTAAAGGCAAAGCTAGAGTGGTGCAGCCAGGATGGTAAAGAGTTTAGCTAAGAGCGTTCTGCAAACCAAATGCTGCAAGCTGGTTTAAAAATGCCTGCAGTGGCCCTGCAGATTTGAGAGTGACACAAGCAGCTCTGTGCAAACTGCTCCCCACACCCTCATTCCTGGCAGTTTCCCACCCTATCTTTAGTAATCTTTGAAGGGAAGACAGTGAACTTACCATTTCTGCTATGTCTTCAGGGCATATCGAAGTGCTTCTCTGCTGCTTGGTCTTGAGTGAAGACCCTCTGTTGGCCGCCACTTCCCCAGGATTTTATGGGGTCTTCTGTGAGCAGCAGATTAAATGAGGAACAGTATGCCAATACAGGAGATTCCAGGCTCTGTTCAAGGACAAAAAGATTACATTACCCTTTGGATGTTGGGAAGGAGAACCTAACAGACCCTTGATATATCTCTGCTGAGCCTGGAGGCTGCTGAAGTCAGAGAGATTTGACACCGCTGTGGCATCACAGGGCTAGAGGTAATTTTTTGTTAAGTGCTAGAGGAAGCAGAGGCAGGCTAACTCTTATGAGCCTAAGAAGACAGCATCAAAACCTGGTGTCTTCTGCCTCTGAAGGTGGGGCTGGGAGACAAATAAGCATGCAGAAGGCCAAGGGAGCCTTGGGATGCTCATTGTACAAATGATACTCAATGAAGTATCTGGCTAACAAACTAGTGTACTTCTATATCTTATTTAAACTTACATTGCTGCTTGCCCGTAGAATAGGGTTTAAATCCACCTTCATTTTGCATAGATTCTGGACTTTTCTGCTTTTTCAGAATCCTCTCTTCAGTATTGCTATATGACACTGCAGTACATTGTTTGTATGGAAAACTGTCAGAGCTTTAGTTTCCCAACTGTAAAATGGGGGTAATATTTTCTTTCTCCCAGCTTTTATTCAGCTTACAAGGCTCCCAGGACTAGAATTCTTTTATTGCATGTTTCTATATTGTCTCGTACAACAAGACCCTGATCTCAGTTGAAGCCCATAAGTAGCACTGAAATATAAATAGATAACAATAAAAAAATGATTTTGACACAAAATGGAATTTTATATTCTGGAGAGTGAAATAAAATATGTACTAAAGTCTACTAAAGTGTAACCATGAGATCAAATGATAAAATTCTTCTGGCAACAAAGAGTTGACACAAATTTGTGAGATTAAACTGAACCAACTCAATGGAGGCTTTTTCTGGTGGTTTATTCATATAAACCATATGAAAAAAAAGTGAGATTATCAAATTACCCTCACAGCATGGATTTTGACATGCATGTAGACTCACTGAGCCACCAGAGGACTGAGCAGGTGCATTGTTGTAATTATACCCTCAGTCTTGTGAGGAAGAAGCAAACTTCCCGGTTGCTTCCCTAGTGGAGATAAGGTGTTATCAGCCATCAACAAATGAGAGGGGAGAACAAGGACAAGGCACCTGATGGGAGAAAGGGGAAGAAAAGAGGAGGCAAAGAGAGCATACTCATAATGCTACTCTTTAAAAATAATGTATATACACATCTACTCTGAGCCATTTGGATGCCAGTTCTAGTACTTGTTCCTTGTACCTCTGAGTAACCCTTTCGTATGGTGAGACACACAAAATCCTTTTTTAACATTTTCTATTTTATGGTTTTGTAGTGAGGTACCTGGCTAAATGTAATGATTTATTTGTTTATTAATTAATCAACGTTGGGCACTTTAGGAGTTACAATCCACACAGTCCCCCACACGTGTTTTTATCACCGTATTCTGTACCTCTAGGGAAATACACATCTTTTTTTCAGGAGCATAAATGGACATTTCTATAAATTGCAACTACTTGGGTGCATGTAATATGCAATATTATTCATCTTTGTATTCCAGGTGAATCCAGACTAGACTTCCAGCCTCTAGGGGAGTCTGCTTCATATAATTATCAGTATTCAAAGAATGATTGTAGATGTTGTAGCTTAACAGCAGGTGAATGGTCCTTATCTGAATATTAAATAAAGTGCAACTGAATTTCTGGGTTATCTCTGGCTAAATGTTTGTAAAGTCATTAGTGAAAGTATGCAGCTATAATCCCAACCACTATTCTTCTTACAAAGGGTTTCCACTTCTGTTTTGAATTCTTTTACAGGATGAATTGTTCAACTCTCTTTCCTGTACACACAATCTTGTCCCTTGGTTGGACTACCAGAAACATCAAGGAAACTGCCTTGTAAGTAGTACCAACTTTGTCTTTTTTTTTTTTTTTTTTCAGAAGAAGCGTAAGGAGGGGTGACAAAGAGAAAGATTTATTATTTCCTTTAAGCACTATTAGAGCTCTGAGTGTTGGGAAAAGATGCTTTAGTAAAATGCTCCTTTGTCCTTCCCAAGTTCTGGAAACTTTAGTTCTATACTCAGCTTTCTTACTGCATGATCTGAGAGAAGCTGTATGCATTTCTTTAGTAAAAACCTTTTATTAATGTTTTAAAATGGGAGATTTAATATATTTTAACACCGTTTTAGGAGCTTGATAGTGGATAATATATGAATATAGTAAATAGTAGTTACAGGAAAATTAATAGCAACAAAGACAAAGAACAAACCCCCCTCCTGCTGAGCAGAAGGAACAGACCAGAACCAGCATAGGAAAATTATTGGAGATAGAACTGTTGTGGGACTATATAACATAAGATTTTTGGGGCACAACTTGTGTTTTGATCCCTGCATGTGAAGAGCATCGTGGTCCTGCTAGAGACCCTTTTTGAAAAGGAATTTTCAAGATGGACATACTCCACCACAAGGTAACTAACCTTACCCCTTGTCAGGCACCACAAAGGCTTTACACTCACTAAGGCCTGAGCCATCAGGGGTAAAGCAGGTTATCACAATTATTGCAAACAATTTGTTTAAATTGTATATAAAAAAAAAAAAGAAGTTAAATATTATTTAACTGAATATTAAAAAACACAAACACACCCCCCCCCCCCATGGGGCCATCACTACAGTAAGCCATGTACGGTTTATTTTTATGTTATTTCCCATTTGTTATGAGCTGAGATTTCAGCATAACGTAGGCTATCATCTTTAGTTTTCAAGCAGTATACATCTCATTTCAGCTGTTTCAGGCTTCTTCAGACTCAGGCAGATGCTGCTGCTCCTTTCTACAAGACTTTCTTGTCACCTTTGACAAAATATACCGTAGAAGCATTTATTCAAAAAAAAAGGAGGAAGGAAGAATGCTGAGCACAATTTTGTATTTAGCTCTTGAATTATCCAGCAAGAAAGACATGCAGTCTCAAGGACTAGGGAATGAATATAAAGGACTCTGCTTCTACATGCCAAAGTCCCATTTCATTTAGTAACAAGAAATAAGGAGAGCTTTTTCTAGCATATGAGCACTTTAATGTATTTTTACTTAAAATTATTTAAGAATGTAAAGCTCAAGTTTTGGAAGTGAACTGATTCACATTCCTCCATCAAGAAATGGGTATTCCATAGTTCTCAACTTTTCTAGATTTGTTCTTTAGGACATCAGCAGTGAATGCTAATGGGGCTTGTTCAGGTGCTTTGTACCTACGCTATGATTGCCAGCAAATTAGGAAAAAGAGCCTTAGAGGTATGTGTTTTTTCCCAGCCCCATATTCCTAAGTATATTTATATGAAACTGAACTGCACAATAATTAAGTATCAGCTCTGGTATTCCTGTTTTCATAATGTTGAAAAGGAAAAAAGAAAAAAAAGAAACTGAATAAGCAGCACTTGGTTGTGTTTGTCATTGTGAGGATCCTCTGTTCCAGGGAAGGGCTTTTTCATATTTACGCAGGAGCCTTGTGAGGACTCCCTGCTCTAGGATCAGTAATACTCTATTTTGTTAGCAGAAGTCAGCAACTGTTTTCTATTTGCCATTTTTATAGGTAATTAAAAAAAAGAAAAAGTAAAAATGTTTCAGCCAAAACTGTTCTACACAGTTCAGAATCCAAATTTTCATTCTTGCTCAAGTATGAGTCACCTGCAGTCACTGAGATTAGTTCTGATTTATCCTTAAACATGTCAATTTTCTCATGAAGTGTTTTAGCAATAACTGACCTCATGTTATTTGTATTCGCTTCTATTTTTTAAATCTCTTGAAGCACTTGCACACCTCCTGATTTAAAAATAAGCCCTTTAACAGGCCATCTGCACTTAAAAGCCAAAGGACAAACCCCAGTCCATCTGAAGCTGGTGGACATTTTGACATTTATTCCAGTGGTGAAATCATAATTTTGTCAAAGTGTACAGTAAACGGGAAGATTATTTGCTTAGGGAGCGATGAGGTTTGGCTTTGTCCATGTCATCAACTGCATGATGGCTGATTTAAGAACGAAACTTGGATCTGCTCACAGAGGTATTCAATCATTAGACTGAATGCCCTTGTTCAGCTCAGCTAACCAGTGGGAAAAACACAGGAATGTAATGGGAGAGAGAGAAAAAAAAATATATATATTTTATAAAACCCGAAAATCTCTCATGTTTCTGTATCGTATCCTCAAAAAACTTACAAAAGCAGTGATCTTATCCAGTATATGGCTCTTCCCTATCTGATTGACTGAGGTTGAGCATTGCAGTCTTTATTCATAACTTTGACCAGTTTCAGAGACACTATTTGTATGTAGGAAAGCTGAACAGAACAGCTACAACATATACTAGCTGTAATCTGAGGTTGACACATATATATTCCACTGCAGATACAGACCCTTGACCATCATCCCAGCAGGTGCTGGCAGGCATCAGTTTTCTGAGACACAGTCAATATCTTTACCTGAGATCATCTTGTGGTTTTGGCCTCCTAAGCAGATGTGTGTTTTGGCACAGTTTTTAAATATGTACAGATTAAAACACTTCCAGCCATGTAGACAGAGTCTCAAGCAATGTGATAAATACTGTAGTACATATTTTACAATTGTATGATATTTGCATTAGGAATGTAGTTGTTTCCAAGCCCCATCCTACATACTTGTCTGTCAAATTTCTGATGGAAGAAGACTGTGAAGATACAACCTGATGCTCTGGCTGCTTGGTTCTGGTCCAGGAGGGAGAAACACTAACAGTGCCTTTCCTGCCCCTTGTGCAGAGATTCTGACAGACACAGACCTGGACTGCTGCCATCCGTGCCCTGCCGCTCTGCCTGTGATGTAGGTAAGGGTAGGAAATGCAGTGAGGGTGACTGACTACATTCTGGTTTTATAACCCACCAGCCAGCCCAGCAGAGCCACCATCAACCTCTATAAAACTGTAGCAATTATCATAACACAACATAGTCAGCCCAGATCCAAAGCCTTGAACTGCTGGTGTTCTCTTGACTGCTATTGAGTATGTGCCCAGATGCTTACAGGCCCAGCCTGTTCAATAAAGTCAGAAAGAGGCCCATAGCAGGTAAATTACTGTTAGCCATAGAGACATTCCTATTCAGGGGAGGATGGAAGCTATGCAAATATCTACTCTATAAATCTGTTATGTGGCTTGGGAGAAAAACAAAAAAGCCACTTTAAAATTTGCTCCAAACTTGGCCACAATATAGTTTTGTTAGTTCAAAGAAATGGAGTTAACTTTATTGTTACTTGTGTTTGGATCAAAGAAAACTATGAAAATAAACATTAGACAGAATGATAATCAACGCTGGAAAAGAAATGTTTACTAAAGATTTTCTTCTGTGTTCTCTTACCAGCATTAATAATATTTTCTTTTGCTAAACTATTCTTGCTTCCTTCAAAGAGATTGATTTCAGTAGAAAGAACAAACATATGCAAATAAACTGAATGATGTTATACCCCCTGCCCCTATCCCCCCAAACTACATCAGATAATTCCATATTGTTAGTCTGCATTACAGTTTTATCACTTTTTTGTCTTAATCAGATATGAAGCTCTCGCAGTACATCTCTAGAACTGGGCTGTGACCCTGAAGTGACTCTACAGCACAGAAGCAGCCTTAACCCTGCTTAATCTAATAGTTCAAATTTAACGGATTTGTTTTTTCAGTGGAAATAATGTCTTCCTGTCACAAAACAGAGCCACAGATTACATATCTGATAAATCTGGCTTTTGCATGATTTTTTCATGTAACACACAATTAACAGTGCTTTTCATTAGAGTCATGGTTTAGGGATTAGGTGAAGTCATTAATACATTCACAACTATGCATTTTCTTAAAAAAAATATAAATACAACATTCTGCTCATTCTTTACAAACAAATAATGCTGTTTTTTGAAAGAGCTCACCTATGTTTTCCAGTGTTAATTTAGCCTCAAAACACTATACTGAAATTATTACCACTAAGTGCTGATGTATTTTTTCACGAGGCGTTTAATTATAATTGATAACCCAAAACGTAAATAGGGTAATTTTGATTTTATAAGCTAGCACCCATACAGATGCTGAAAATTTCCACATTATAGCTATAATTGTTGTTTGTCATGCTATAATCCGCTAAATATTATCAACAAATTAATAGCAGATCAATACATAAGAAGATAAACAGTTCTTCTATGGATAGTGTTACATGTTTTGAAGGAGTTTATTATCTTTAGTTTGGTTTTGAAGTCACAGTTCAGAATTTATCGTGGTGCTTTCATTGGTTATCTTCAGCCCACCCAACCATCAGCCTCATACTGCTGCATGTTGCTAACTCCTGGCATTTACAATGAGGTAATCATCACCTTGTAGTTCATTGGTGTGAATGCTGGTCAGATGGTCTGTATTTTATTAACAGAAAAAGGGTCACAAGTCAAATACATGCCTGGGGTCAGTGAGCAAATACAAAAAGAATATTAGAGGAACAAAAAAATGTGACTGGAGGGGTAAAATCCCACTGGGGGTTAATCGAGCAGAAATGTATCAAAGAATGTAAACTACCCTTTCTTTTGTTATTCATCATACAGGACGCAGTTCCTACGTCTTGCTGATTGCAGCTAGATAGTGCATCATCTCCAGAATGCTTTTAATGATCTCTTTCTACAGAGCCTTACAGAGGGTCTTCCTATAATGCTGCTGCTTACTGCTGTTATTATTGCTGCTACTACTCAAACAATAACAAAAATTAAACCCACATAGCATAAATATAGAAATTACAAATATTTGCTTCACCTAATATCATACAATGAAAAGATTGCCTGTAAAAATAAGACAAAAATATCATCCAATGTCACTTTTTTGGGATTCTCTTCTGCCTTCAAGTTGAAAAGACTGGACCAACAATTATCTTCACAATTACACTGATTTAGTTTCCACTTGTAAAGCAAAAGAATTAATAAAAATGTTTCTGAAGAGATGGTGTTGTACTGCTATAATTTCAGATTTTCTGAGAAAAAATGTCCTTTTAAAAGACAGAACAACAAAAAAGGGGTGGCATTCCTGATCTGCACCGTAAGTACTGGACTTTGTAGGACCCAAATGGCAGCAGTCAAGAAAAATCATAGGGTACTTACCACGCAGCAGCTGATTTTCTCTTCTGATACATGTTCATCGCTCTTTCTGTGACAAGAAGCAGAATTTTCTGCCTTATTTGAGCTATGCACATTTGTCTAATTCTTTAAAATCCCAGCAGTAGAAAGATTCCCTTTTCATCAATTTTCATTTATTATGCTTGTAGCTACATATTGTAATATGAATTCTTCTATTCATGTATAGGGCACATCTATAGATTTTATGTTTTCACACATCACATGAAAAGCATATTTCAAAACTATTGCATTATCATGTGCCAGAATAATATTGCTGTGGGAATGCAGACACATTATCAAAAGTACAGTGTAAAGCAAGGAAGTGAGAGTCAGGAAGGAAGGAATTCTTGGTTCTATGACCACATGCCACTGACTTACTGTGCAATATTCATAAAGTCTTTTAATCTTATTTTGGCATACTTTATACATAAAAGACGCAATATGTCCTTTTGTACAGCTGAAATAAATGACCCAATCATGCCCTTGAAGAGCAAAATTGGGATTTCTGTCATCAGCATCAAGATGAGCCAGACCAGACTCAGAGACTGTAAATCTTTAAATTCCAAAGAAAGACACTACATACATGAAAATTTTATGGCCAGGTACAAATTGTAGTAGACTACCAAAGGATTAATGTAGAACAAAACATTTTAAATGTAAGTATTCCTTGAACTAAAATCAAAGGTTTCCTTAGTTACCTGTGTAGCTATCTATACATGTTTTCCCATACTATCTGTTTTCACACCATTATATACCTTATTATTTTCAAACTATTACATACCTTCCCATATAATATACCTCCTTCAGGAATATATGTGTTTGATTCTGCATTGTTTAGCAAAGTATATTTCTAGAAACTATATCTATATTGTCTATAGACAATACAAATTATTACAGAGTGGATTTAGACAGGTTTATAAAATAATACTAGGTACTTAATATATAAAAAAGCATATACAAACCAGAAAAACTGCTATAACTACATTGAAATTCAACTAATATATTTCTAAAACATCATGAGTTTAAAGCATTTTTTTAAAGCTTACATTTTAGTCTTCTGAGTCCTTTCTATGAAATACAGTTCACTAAAACATAACACACTGAAGTCTCTCTGCTAGCTTAGTGCAGAAGCACTACTCAGAAGAGCTAACTTTTTAGTAATGTGGTCAAAATATTTTAAGAAATATCACCTTATGAAATACAATTAATTACCTTTGCATTGGTATTATGTGGAGGAGACACTCTATACTTCGGACAGCAGTGCTGAGATGTATTGAAGTTTGCAGAATGCTAACATGCGGTATTACTATTTAAAGGGTTGTGAATAAGAATTTTACTGCAGTCACAACATATACATTGAGCTCTTCTAGTAAATTGATCACTCAAATAAAAAGAAAGGAATGGTTTTGATCTGCAAAGAAGGTGGGTAAAGAGTAAGCCTACTCATCTTAACTCTGCATAAGGGAAAAAAATGAACTTTGATCTATCATATTGCAGAGCCACTTGTATTTCAATGGCAATTTATCAATTCTTTAATAGTCAAAGCTCCGAAGTAGTAACAGCTTCTTAGACTTCCTAATCTAATAGCCATTATTTAAAATTTTTATTCTGTATGACTTACTGTTTAGAAGGAAGAAAGCAACATAATTTCTTAAGAATTCCTTTCTTTTTAAGAACTGTGGAAATGGAGCCTAATACTACTAATTTTGTTTTTCCTCATGCTGAAATAAAAACAAAGCAGAAGCCCACTTTAATGTATCTTAACATTTCTTACCGAAGCTGATCGACAGCACTGTGTATCAGCAATGGCACTGTCTTAAGGTCAGGATATAGCAGCACTACACTGTAACGAACACCTCTTCCCTTGGGCCTAGAGTTTCTGCTGTTCGCACTATCCCCCTGCCCACTTGCTGACAGTGCTGGGCTGAAGGCACAGCTCTGCCTGGATGCTCCCACAAGCCCCAGTTTGGGTACCTTCCACCCTGTGGGGAGCAATTAGGAAGTTTCTGCTGTGCTCCAGCCAACACAACTTCCGCAATTTGAGTTCTAGAGGATATGAAAGGTCTCTCTGCTTCCTTCTCCCAACTGCAGATGGGTGGGAGAATCTATCCCAAGATGATGGACCCAACTCTATGGTGAGTCACAATTTTTAAGGCATGCCCTGTATTTCTCAAGCAATGGAGGCCTCAGGATGTTCAGCACCCTGCATGCCTATCACAGGAGTGAACCTGAAGTCAGCTTAAGAGTGGCTTATTTTAAAAGGCTTACCTTGACAAGTCCAAAGCATAGGGAGGAACATTTAAGACTGCAGATCTAAACTTGCATGTTGTTACCACTAAACATTAAACCCTAAGGTCAGAGCACAGAATTCTCACAGTCAACCACTCCAGCTTGAAAATACGTCAGTGTATTTGCTAAATAGAAACCATATTCAGATCACATCTTATCATAGTGTCGCAAAACACATAAAATTACAAATCAGTTTTAAGGCAAAATACATGACAGCAAAATATAAGTACACAAAAACTACATTAAATATCAGTCTTCATTTGTCCTTACCACTTCAACTTACCTCTCAGTTCAAAACTATTCACTGCAGTGCACAGCTTGAGATAGTCTAAGATCCATTTTAGAGTGGACTGAAATATAAATGACAGTTCGCACTACACATGAACATAGACAACTGTATAAAATATTTAAATAAAGACAGAAAAGAACAGAGGAAACCAACAGAGCCTTTGGCAGACCCAGCCTTTGGGAATTTAGCAGCTTGAGATTCATTGCAAATTTCATCTTTAATGTTATTTTTAGTTCAATATTTTGTAGCACTCAGAAGTAAATCTTTGTGTGCTGTCTCTCCCCCTGCTTGTGCTGCTTTCTTTTCCAATCTCTTTTTTTTTAAAGAAACCTAATATATTTTCAATACAATTGATTTGCGACATTCTTTGTGATATTTGTTAAAGTTATCCTGTTTCTTCATACAATTCAGCAAAAACCATTACACTGTTGTTTCTTTTTAAGTGCTGAATATTGACTGTCATTGCTGAATACAAACAAGACCCCCCAGTAGTCCTTGTTCCGCCACACCTTATGTTACATTCAATTCTCTTACATTAATTTTGATTCCTGGGTCAGGGTCAAACTCTTTGTTTAAAAACTCTCACCACTGCTCCAAATACTGCCACACAAGTGTATTTTCAGAGCAATTTTGATTACACCCTGGAATCTGTTCGTTGTCTCCCTGTAAAGCAATCAGACCGGAATGATACAGAATAACACAGAACTGGAAGATGCTGCAAAGAGGATATGTGGATAGCTACCATCAGCAGGAAGATGGAAATACTGGTTCTGCCTCACATTGCCTCACTTTCCGTTGTCTTTGTCCTCTCTTCCTTTCTCCAGGTTGAAATACGGTCAACTGGGGAAAAGAACAGATCCTTCCTCACCACTTTCTGTGTCTGGGACTGGTCCACCAGCTCCTCCAGGGCCACCTATCCGGTTGCTGTGCCTTACAGGTTGATGTAGTTATTGGCTTCTTCTCCACTTAGACAGAGACCAAAGAGGCCAAGAAACTAAAAGTGTAGGTGTACAAGTGGATTACCAAAGGTCAAAGCAGGGTGCAAAGCAGCAGCACATCAGCTGCCCCACTTGCAAGCATTCATATATATTTTGCTCAACACCAAATGCAAGATAGCTTAGATGCAAGTGGGAAAGAAACAGTAATATTTACATTGGATACTGGAGAGCTGGTGTGTAAACACAACAATTACCAAAGTTTCTGAGAAACTACAAATTCACACCCTAGTCTGCCCCATTGCGTACTGCTGCCTGTCCGTGTTCAGGTGTCTTCTTCAAAGTAAAGTCCTATATTATTTTTAATTGACTTGCCAGGCCTTTCCCCTTCCTTCTGTTGCAAAGAACATACTCTTCCATTATTATACTTCTGATTTAATAGTTGTGCCACAGATCGTGGCATTACAAATAGAGTATTGCACATCCCATGGAACTGACAATAGCACTGTGATGTAACATAAGGGAATCATATAAAAGATATAAAATAAGACTAAGGTTACTTGTATGTGTAGTATGAACACCATAAGAGTACTTTTGCTTCAATTAATTCTAATTTCATTGGTTTGCAATTAGAGTTGGGAATTTTTTTCATGGAAGGATTCACAAGAGCAAGAGATTGCCTGATCACAAGGCTTTAAAATTGCAAGAGAGCTTTTTTATTTCAAAAGCCTTTTTTCTAACATATAGAGCCATTATTCAACAGTTCCCACAAACGCAAGGACTAGGAGCCCCAATTAAATGACCAGACATCATTCTTAAAACAAACAAAAGAAGTACTTTATCCTCACAGTGCATCAGGAAATTACAGAACTCATGGCCGCAGGATGGAGTGGAGGTCAAAAGTGTAAATGGATCATAAAAGGGATTACATGAAATCATGCAAACGAAATCCATCACTAGCTACTAAATATGATGATCAAGATCCAGCCCCCAAATCAAAACATCTAAGATACCGATCCTCAGAGGGCATAAGCACACAGGGGAAGAAGGATTGTTCTATATGAGCCATATATCAGAGTTCATATACTTTTTCTATGGCCATTTGCTTCTTCTCACCCTCAGAGAAAAGACACTGGTCTTCATGGACATTTTGTATGATGCAGGATGGCAGCTATTGCAAAAGTTCTAAAGCTTTCAAAAATCCTAACTTACTATATTTGACACTGTGTGTTTTACATATTTTTCTATTTTAAATTCAAAATAATTATAAGAAAGACTGTAAAGAGTCAGAAGGCAAAAAGAAACAAAACTAACCAGAAAATATGGAGTTCAGAGTTCAGAACATTTTCCATGAAAGTAATGTTTTGCTATATAATTGTGTTTCAGGGCCTTATTTTTCACTAAAAATAATTTCTATCCTATGGTTGCAAATAAGAAGGTCAACAATACAGAAACATAGGCAATGTCCACCTTCCTAAACCTGCTAAGAGACTGAAGCATACCTGACAGCTGAGAACCATCTTGTAAATCTGAAGTAGGTCTCCAAGGCCCCTGCAGTGCTGAAACCACTGCTCACCATTGCTTTTGCTGTACTGAATCATTTGGGACTCTCCCTTTCTGTGTGAGTCAGGTTTTGAAAACCAAGCCTCCTCTAGCCTGCAGGATTCATAAACATCTGCCCCATTAACCCAGTTCCACTATTTGTCTAATGACAACCACAAGTAACGACCTGACTCAATTCATGTCAATATTCTGCCAAAAACTACCATTTTGTCCTCTTAGCCACCTCCTCCCACCCACCCACAGGTTACGGAACTGTGGGATGGTTGTCAGAGAAATGCAATAAAAAGTAGGAAATAACATATACAAATAAAATTCACTTACCTAAAAGTCCTATATGCCAGATCTCTTTGTGCTGCCTGCTCCCTCACCATCCAATCATTCGCGTCAGCACTTGTTTCTCCTCTCTCTTATCTTTTTTCTTAATTTCCTCCTTTCTTAGCTATTTTTCTTTTTTGTTCACGTCTTCTCATCTTCTCTTTCCTCTTTTTAAGCCCTAGTTTTATTCTTTGGCTGAAAATGAATAAATGAATGCTTTCAGAATTTTTTCTCACTTTAGAGCCAGTAAAGCATTCTGGTGTCACTTTACCATTTTTGCTTCCACTGCCCAGTTTTCCTGACACTACTTTTGTTGTTGTTTTCTACCATTTTTCTGGCCTTCCTCCATAGCAACCTCTCCCTCCTTAGTGACTTCATCTGCTCCTTCTCTCTGCAGAACTCCTGTTGTGTCCCAGTCTGAAATAATCAAAATTTCCAGGTGGATTTGTTTGGGTTCTGAAGTTCTGATAGGGCTCAAAGGTCATTCTACACATGTAAGGAAACATTGAACACTTCCAGTGGAGGGTATCTGGATGAATGGATGTGACTTCAGGGAGAAACAGGGACATGAAATGAAGTGGGGCAGAATCCTGTTCCAGTTGCTGGGGAGAAATATTTCCTCTTGCTTAACTCTAAGCCACTTATTTCACTCTTATTTCTTTGGCCTTCCAAATTTTCTAAGTCATTTTCTACAGGATCCATCCCTAAAATCTGGAATCCTTATCCTCATAGATGTCTCTCCTGCCAAGAGTACACAATATCAGGAATAGCACTCTCTGTTTTAGCTTATAGTTGCTCACATTTTCCTGATACTTAAAACCACTCTAAGCAATGTCAGTTGATCCAAATAGCTAAACGTGCTGCTCTAATTGCTGCATGACGTGACTGGACTACACTTGCCATAAGGCTGCTCATGAGGCTGGCCTGTGTTAAGCTGTGGCCCCTTGCAGCTTTGCAGGGTTGTGTTTAAACACGCAGTCACTATACACACACATTCTTCAAGGTCTAAATACGCTATAAACCATTCAGCGCATTTTAATTCATCCCTAACCTTTTTCATTCTTGTTAGGCAAAAGCACATTCAAGACTTACAGGGAAAAACAGTACTCCAGGTTTGTAAGATAAGATGGTGAAAAAATGGAAGCAGCACTAGCTTTAGTATATATTTCCTATGCTAAGAATTGGGAGAATGAAGGATCAGGTCTAAAGGAACACCCAGAGACTGGGAAAGAGCCTGACTAGCTAGGTATGTCATGCTGTAAACAGTAATCTGGAAATCACGTTTTTGTGTTTCTGTTCTTTACATCTTTAACAGCACAATTAGCCATGACAATATAATTTCAACAGGATTTTTTAAAAAATGCACAAGCACCTTAATGAAATACCATTCACCAACAAAAAGATTCCCAGTTTGGGAGCTTATCTCCATTTGTAATAATTATAATTTTTCTGTGGAAGAATTGTACAATATGGGTTTTTCCTGCTTGCTCATAATAGGTCATTCATTAAAGAAAATGCTGGGGAATTATTTTGTGTATTAGTGGATACAGGATGCCATCTGGGAGCTGAGAAAAAGAACAGAAATCAACCCCCTCTCAAAAAAAAAAAAAAAAAAAATAAACCCACAAAATTAGTTGCACTTATGGAAACCAGACAAACACTTTAAAAATCCCAGGTCCATCAGATAGGTTAGAATAATTGGCACATTTTCCATTTATACATGCAATGCACTTAATCACAGGAATGGTCCGTGGTTTCCTCCGCCAGGCCTTCAGTGATTCACTCTTCCTATTTCCCCTGGGTCTTCTTCCTTCTCTCCTGCCTCTCCAGAGCTCTCTGCTTTCTGCACCCCTCCCTAGCCCTGGGCTCTCCAGGACCTCAAGGATGCTCTTTGCCATTTCCTTCTGCAGCTTTTCCCAGCTGTCTGTTTACTGGCAGCTCTCCATCCCTCTCACTTCTGTTTTCAGTTTTCTGCTTCCCTTATTCCAAGGTACTTTCTAAGTAACTAACTGTATATTATAAGGTTCTTGCAATATATTAGTTTGTTTCTCTGGTCCAACAGCCAGGTCATCGAATCACAGAATGGTTTTGGTGGGAAGGACTTTAAAGATCATCTGGTTCTCACCTCCCTGCCACTGGCAGGGCCACCTTCCACTAGACCAGGCTGCTCCAAGCCCTGCCCAGCCTGGCCTTGAACACTTCCAGGAATGGGAACAGAAAACCTCTCTTGGAGTACAAGATTGTCTACTCTGACTGTAATTAAAGGGTGATCTAAAATTCAGCATTCATCTTTCTGGGGTAAGGTGGATGGATTACATTAGAAGAGAGATGCCTGCATCAGCAGACAAGGAAATCACAACCATATAGTGACAAATATATTAAAATGAATATGGCCATATGCCAATTTTTTCACCTCATAAATAAGACTCTTGTTTACCAAATGTTCAGTTTTGGTTATGTCACTATAAAAATCAAGCAGCTGGTAATTCAGGCTTGATTAGCAGGTCTCCAGTTTTGATTAATAAATGACTGTAGTAATCAAGGTTAATTCTCATTTCAGAGTGCTGCCACAGATTTTATTTCTCCCAGACAACTGGATTTACCACACTGGAGAAGGAATATTTTAATAAATATTACAAAAATATTCAGAAATAAGAATCAAAAGCAGAACCAAAGGTTTTCTGCTATATGGGCAACCAGAGCAGCAGCATTGTTTCAAACATGAAATGTTTAATGCCCTAAGAATAAAATTCCAAGCTACAATTTTACAGAAGATTTCCATGTAATATATGCAGAGATTGCATTGCTAATTCTTTTTACCTAGTGTTTTTATTTCTATCTTTAAAAATTGTTTTCTTTGGATCTTCATCTTTCATTGTAAAACTAAAAAAAAAAGTATACAGAGAGGCTGAAAAAGAAACCCAAGAGACCTTTATTAGTATGAAGATAAATAATAGAATGGACTCTAACTGAGTCAGAAAACATCACTGTAGAATTTACATAAAATTTAGTTTTCAACCAAACATATTGCAGATCCAGTTCCTGCTAATCTCGTAATGAATATTCAAGCTTTTGAACGACCCACATGTCCCATAAGTGAGCAAGACTCCCCCAAAACCATCATTGTTATAAAAGAGGCACAATATTAAAAAACACTGAGAATTCATTAGGGATTTTTTTTTTTTTTTCCATGAAACTTTTACTAAATCTTTAGCCTGCAAATCCTGCAATTATTGGAGCCATACAAGTCTGTCAGGGATTTGAGGCTGGATAACAAATTCTTATATGGTTTTTAATTAGGATAATATTATTATTTTCTAGTCACAATTCTGGGTCAGACTCTGTGAATCTCTCTCACATCACTTTTGTGTAATTAGAGACTAAATTATCTAAAATAAATATAAAGTTTTGCTTTATCTACTCAGTGCTGCATGTTTTTCTCAGATAGGAAAGGACAGGCAATTTTCAGACACACCATAACATTTTACTTGAAATAGCTAGATAAATTTCTTCCAAATAACACAGACGTAATTGACAGAAGAACCCCCCAAATGTATAGAGGTACACTACTGAAAATACATTAAACATTAAAGTCAGTATGAAATTATGAAATTCTTATGTCCTTTGAGGAAAAAAACAAACAAACCAACCCCCTTTTGTAGGTAAACAAGTTATGTCCTTTCATAAAAGGCTAGGAAAGAACCTGGAATTTAATTCTGTTTCCACATATATGCTTTATTCCACTGGAGTAATTTTGCTACCCAGCTATGAGCACTTTCGTTATGCCAATGGAAATATAGGGGGTTTTGAATCAGACCAGGATCAACTATGCTTTTAATCCAGCATTTTATTCCTGATGATGGCAAACAGAAAATGCTTCAGAAGGGTTTTTTTCCCAGTGCTAAGAAGTCAATAGCTGTCTTATGGTCCAAAGCAAGAAGTTTCTTATCCTTCCTGAATTTTTCACTATATAAGTCAGTTCTAGATATTTAACATTATGTCTTATCTCATGGTTCATTTACAGACCAGCATCGACCTAAACATTGGCAGAAAGTGGAAAGCAACCTGATCTATGAACATTTATTTAATATTAACCCTTTGCTAAAATAATAATCAATTTGAGTAGAAAGCAAGCACATTGAGTGTATTAAGCACTTGTCTCACGTTCACACATCAACAACTTAGGAAGCCCCACAGTTTGCAAGAGAAGAGGAAAAAAACTATACTTTCAGGCAGAAAGCCTGTAAAACAAACAATTATAATTCTGGAAAAAATGTGCATGCTTTCTGTAGTCTGTCTTCAGACAGAATCCCCCAGGATTCACCTGGAGAAGCAAGAGGTCGGGAGTGGGGGGAAGCAATTACAACCGAGACGTTGCACTAATAGGGGACTTCCAGAGATTTTTGTCTCGCGTTCAGTAGTACAACAGTTCCTTGAATCTGGCAGAATTTACTCATTGCTTCTGCGCATGTTTTTATTTTTGGCTTTGGCTTTTCTCTCCTTTGCAGTTCTTCCAAGTTACATGGGAGAAAGCACACAGCTGTCATTCCTCAAGAACAGTAGAGGAGACAGTGGCCTCTGTAACCACCTCTCCCACCAATAGTTATGGTGCAGGCGTGTATACAAATAGCTTGAGATTCTTCCCAAGCTGCATTCTTGGCTAACCTGATTGTTTCCCAAAGACTTTGATGAATTATAACTAGCAGTTTAGGACTATTGTTACAACGTGAATAAAGCCACATTTGAGGATCCTAACAAAATTCAGAATGAAATTCAAAACTAGAGCCCCAGGAAGACTGCTTTATGTTGCTCTGGTGGGAGATAAATGCTCTGAATGGGTGGTAGCAGACACTTTTAGACTTCTTGGGCAAAGACAGGGTGCTATACAACTGACTCTGCTGGTTCTTCACCACTGTTTTGTCAGCTTCCAAGCACTCAACACGAAGGAAATATGACCAGGGAGTAACTGCATTCTTGTAATCCCTGGTTGAACAATACCTTCCTCAAAAGCAGCCTGGCCTAGTGTAAATGAGAGAAGTCATAAGGTTTCTGGAAAAGTATTTATTTTATCCGCAGGTAGGATTGCATCACTGAATGTGATAGTCTCTATTTAAGGTGATTAATAATATGTTATGTTACTTGTGTTGAATAAAGACTACAGGCCAACTCCTGCCCCAGCTCAACTCCCATTGAAGCCAATCATTTAGCCTGAAAAATGGATTACAGGATGTGGCCATAATTTATGCATACAAAAATGCAGAGGATTTTACTTTAGAAACATTAATTCTTATTTATGTACACCACAGTAGTGCCTAGAACCCAAGATTCTACTTGCAGGACAGTATCTCAATGCAATGGAAATACATATGCAATCCTACCCGAAAGAGTCTTTAATCTAAGCAAAAGACAAGAGACAGCAAACAGATGGGGAGAGGGGCAGAAATGACAAGGTAAGTGGGAGATAATTATGATCACTATGCAGTCACAGCACATCAGCTGCTTAACCACTATCATTTTTTTTAAGGTGTCACAGCAGAGGAGAGTTTTAAGGGAGGAAGTGAAGAAGGGTAAGTATAATAGCGTAGCAGATTTTTAGAGGAGTGGACCCTCACATGAGAGAACAAAACAAGAGTATGGCTCAAAATATAAGATGCTGGTGATGAAATCTGTTGAGAATGGTGGATGTGATAAGGACAAACAGACTGGGCAAAGCCTATGTGGGCTTTAAAACATTCGCAGGATGTATTTAGCTGCAGAGTAAAAGAAGGCTCTGAGGAAAGGGTGCATGGTGGAAGAGAGAGATGATACAATATTAAATTTGAAAATGCACCCCCACATCAGTGTCAGAGGAATAGGTAAGGTATCTGTTTGCCAAGGCCAAATTAACTGAGACTGCTGCTGTTGGAAAGAATGTTTGAGTTGGTTGAAAGGTCAGACTGTAGAGTTGAAATACAAGAATCAGACGGTTTGTCCTGGCACACAAAAATCTAGAGAGAAAGGTGTAGAAAGACATAATGTCAAGAAAGAACTGGGCCTAGAACCTGTGGTGATGATGTTAAGCCAGTCACACCTTTGGATTTTGTTTTGCAAAATGCTGCTGGCATGAAACAGAGTCCCTGTACTTGAAAAGGTTAACACTTCTGAAACAGCTTATACTGACAAAACATGAACCTCTTTTGGTGCATGAGCAAATACACGGAAAAGTGAGAAAAATAGACAAGAAAAAGAACAAAAGCTTCTCTCCACCCCCCACCCCCCTAAAGTTAGTACTTTATGTAAGTACTCTTCTAAGATCATATTTCAATATATAAACCAGTGAGAACAAGCCGTTTTTGTTTGCCATGTATGCTCCATTTTTGAGTGCCATGGTAGGAACTGAATAAGAGAAACTTAAGTATGAAGCTGCTTACATATACTTGTAGGAGTAGCTTTATGAGAATCTAATCATTTTCAACTCCAGTCTTACTGTGAACAAAAACCAGAAAGGACAGTATGCATGCCACTGCGAAGCAATTTATGTATTATAAGTATGTTTAGGTGGTATCTAAATTACTGCCAGAGCTCTGAACTTGATTACGAATGGTCATAAAGTAAAGAATACTTTGAAGTGCCCCAAATTGTAGATCAAAATGCTTGTATATTCATCACTTTGACTAAGATTCAGCCAAGATTTTGTTGGCTAATAAAGACTGTAAATTAAATAGAAAACAGGCCCAGTAAAGAGGGGTCACGGCTTCTTTTTTAAATGCTTACAGTCCTTTAGGACAGGATGTCTGTGCTGCTTTAATTGTTCAGAGTTTCACTTTCTGCCGTGGGAACTGCAAATGTGCAAGCCTCTGACTCATAATGTTGCAATATAAACCTCCATTTAAACTTGATGGGTCCCTTCTCATTGGAGTTGTATTTTCCAGGCACTTTTGTGATGTGCTCCTTTATGAGCAGTGTGAATAAATATGATAGTGATATTACCTATGGAAATGGGCAGAACTAAAATATCTAGGGTTAAGAAAAAAAACAACAGAATTCTGCTTAAAAAATTAAAACCCGCTAATACTCAAAACACTAGCTACATTTTTCTTATTTTAATAGAGAATTTCTTCTAACCTCCCTGCCAGTCAGCATTTCTTTGAGGCACACACTAACTATCCATGATTTGATTGGCAAAATGTGAAAGTGAACTAAATTTCAGTCTTACTGCTATTTTGATTCTTCTCCAGTTTGTAGAGCAGTGACTATGACTGCAAGCATTGAGACATCTGAACTTTTGAGAGGTTTGTGTTCTTTCCAATCCACCTTTTCCAGTCCACATGGAGATGGACGACAGGCAAACTGTGAACAAGCTGTCTGCCTGTGCTTGATAGTACACAGACAAATGTATATGATTCTATGATTCTATGATTGTTGTGTAAGCACAGTACTGATTTATCATACCATCATCAATAGTGATGCTATGAGTAGTGTTCTATGTTCTCTGGTAAGAAGCCTTTAAGTGTTTGAGGATTTTTTCCAGTGAATCAAGTTCATAGAAAGTATAGAATACCACCCAAAAGAAACACCTTTGGGGGTCATGACCTTAAAATGTAGGATAAATTCCCACTTTTAGTCCTGCTGATAATTTGTAATCTACTCAGACTCTAAATGGTTTCTATATTTAAGTGAGAGAATCATTGTGACTCACCACAGAACAGAACACTGCATTGTCTCCTGTCACTTTATTTGCCTGAAAAGGAGCCAAGAATTAAGATTTACAAAGCAGATTATGAATTTTGTGCATCTCAGTAAAAAAAGATGATCAATAGAGAAAAGCAAGGTTTTATCTTTTCATGAGAGTCATGCAAAGGGTGTAAATGAAAGGGTAAAAAATAGGAAAGCTTGAATGGATTGTGTGGTATCTGGCAAAACACCATGGCAAATTTAACTTCCAATTGTGCAAGAATCACTCTACACTACGGTGTAGCTTTCTCCTGACTAACCCAGAGATTAATTAAGCCATTAAAAATTAGGAAGTCATGATATTATTTGGCAAAAGGCATTGTTTTGGGTAGAGAAATAGAAATAGATTTTGGGCAGAAAATAGACAATAGCTAGTACTTCGCGTTATAGCACAGGTCCTCTGTAAAATTCACATTGTTCCTAATATTTTTCCTATTTCCTAGTTTTAGTTACACTGTTGTAAATCTGGAATGATAACATAAAAGTCTTTTGGGTTGATGAGGATTTTATGATTTTGTAAAGAACCAAAAAAAGAAAAAAGCTGAAGTCAGAAACGAGACATTTCTATGTTCCTTGTGTTTTGCACTGTGCTGTTTCTTTGCCTCCTCCCTTGTCACTTACTCTTTCTCAGCCTCTGCACTTATTTTATTCCATCCTTTCCTGCCCATTGCTATTGTTATTTTTTTATGGTTTCGGGTGGGTGGTTAACTGGCATTAGGAAGAAAAGCCACACAGGAATATATCCGCATATAGTATTATTCAGAGCGCCATGCCTCCTTCTCTTGGTTACCTCAATGTCATTATGAAACATGCTATATATTTATTATTTAAGCAGTATTAAACAGCAGAAAAGAAAATTATGTGGTGGTTTGTTTTTGTTTTTTGTTTTTCCCGAGGTTGCCATCTATTACAAAATCCTATGAACAGAAAAAAGGAACAGTTAAATGAGTACCTTAATTCGCTTGCTATTGAGAAGCTGTTACTATAACAAACAGCAGTAAGACTTAAATCAGGCCTGTGGAACAAAGCATTCCAGTGTCATTTTTACATTAGTGATTGCAGTTGATGTCATTTCACAAAACAAAATTATAACCAAAATGGATATTTCAGGTCAAAGTGTCACAAAGAGTATATAGATACATTTCCATCAATAAATCTGCCCTCTTCCTGCCCTGACATAAGTGTTCAACCCTTTGTGATTGACGTTTTTACCACTAAATTATACTATGTCTGCTTCTAGAAGAAATGTCTCCATTACAAAATTAGCTAACCATCAACATAACATAAAATAACTTCAACATGGTGTCATTTCACAAGAATATCGATTCGCACAGACTTACTGGATTAAATCCTGGTTTCCCATAAAAGAAGCAGCCATTATGTCTTTGGAAGGCAGAAAAACATATTGTGGAACGATATGTATTGAGGTGATTAAAGCTTCATTGCTGAACTCAGAAGCATAAGATTCTGTCCTGTGGCAATATCAAATAAAGAAAATGGACAAGATATTAGTCTGAAGTATAGATAAGAATAAGGTTAAAAACCAGCTACTAGTCTGACACTTTATTTTCTTTTGCTGGAAGTTACTTTTGATTATTGGTTGCAGTAGGAAAAGTCTTCAATTTTTCTAGATTAACTACTGAATTTTGCAAAAATCTTTTCAAGATCTTGTGCCTGTAAATTTTCCTTACTTTATTTTTCTCACCCTTAGTGCTAATAGAATTCCTCATACTTCACAGGATGTTGTGAACTTATAATTGACTAATACCTGAAAAGTCTTTGAAGTTCTTAGATGAGCAATCCTATTTAAGAGCCAATAATCATGATGTGCGGTTGTAGTTTCTTCCTATATCAAAACTGTAGAAAGGAAAATTAATTAGAAAACAGATTTTTTTATCACCATTTCAACTTCATTTTTATAGAGTTGCCCTATATTTAGCATTGAAATAATAATGGGTTAAACTCATTCTGGGCACAACTTCAGTGATCTTAATGAAATTACTTTGGAGATAAATTTTGACCCAGTACTTTGTGACCACTTGCATATCAGAGAACTTCCTAAGGGAGAAAATACCACCTCTATGACCACAATTCACTCCTGGTAAATTCAATATTTTGTATTTCAGCCTGATTCCCTCAAAAAGAGATGAAAACCAGCATCTTCATTAAACAAGGCCAATGTAAATTATTGTATATACTGTATTACCCTGAAGACTCCAACCTGTTTAGGGCTAGTGGTATGCTCATAGAGCAGAGCTAAGGTGGACAGCTGCCAGATTTTCCACTTTTTATGATGTACTTTTCCTCTCTGTTCATCTTAAGAGCCTTTAAAATCAAATCAGTTCTGCACACCCTCATAGAGAAGAATGAGGTAACATGCCAGTTCCAGGAAGACTAGCAGTAATGAGGTGTAAAAGACATTGGGGAAGCATGAGGTTGCAGGGGTGGTTTGCTATTACAATGTCTGGTTGTAGTGAGCTTGTATTCCTTGAAAATCCCCATCCCTTGACCATAGCTTGTGTAGATACAGGGGGACAAGTGGGATTCTGCTCAGCAAATCCCTCTTATACTGGCTCTGCGAGGCATGCATGTGAAAGAAGAACATTTTTACCTTGGGAGAATCTCAGTATATAGCTGCCTGTTAGCGAAGGATAGTTTGTCACCATTCGTCCCTGCCCATTACGACGTGAAGAGGACAATGTTACTAGTCTCTGCCCATTCAATCCTTTTTCGTTGGCACGCTACTATTTTATCATTTGATCTTCTCCTTACTGAAGATAAAAGGCACCATGTGCAGGATTCATGAATGACTACTGTTATTTATCGACCCAGGACTTTTTGAACATTTTTTTCCCCTCTGATTCATGAACCACTTTTCCATATTCGAAAAGCAGTTCATAAATCGTTCAGCACCAGAAGAAATTAATAATAATGAGTTCATTTACATAAAAAGACTCATCCTTATAGTTGCTGATAACGTTTGAAGCCAGAACATTCTCGGCAAGCAGGATTTTTGCTGGCAGTGCAAGAAATAATCTTTTGTTTATAAATTAATTAAAACATACTTTTCCCTCTGCTAAATGGAAATTTTGTTTGGGTAAAATATTTTTATTGCCTTTTTTTTTTTTTTTAACAAATGGCATTATCCAGAGTGGAAAGAAGGATTTTTGGTAACTTTGAGATTCAGACTCTTAAGAGAGAGGAATGTGTCTTGACTTGTTTTGTTTTTCTTTTTTCATTTTTCTTTTTTTTTTTCCTTTTTTTTTTTTTTTTTTTTTTGAGGGAGGATTTCTTCTGAAGCCATAGGCAGCTGCTTTTCATGAGGTTTTGTTTGAACATATTATTTCCTGTGGATCTGTCTTTCTCCCTCCCCAAGTTTCATCCTGAGTTTCAAATTCAAGTGAACTTAAAATCTTAATAAGATATTCCCACATTTCCTCTGGACTCAAACCAACAAGTTTCACATAATTTTGATGCAAAACTATAATCAATCCCAGGTTTATTGTTGGAAAGGAGGGATGAACCTGAATGAACATTCCACAAGGCCAGTCAAGGGGCAGAATCAGTGTATGGACATTTAATGCCAGCACACACATGGCGTACGTGTGTTTCATTATGTTCTAATGCTGGGAACTAGTCTGCTTTCCCCAAGACTGGATTTGCATAGTCCACTGTAATGAAGCTGCATTGGAAATATGTTGCTATAAGAGAAAAAGATCTTTGAAGCATAAGGGTAGGGTTGCACACATACTAAAGCCTAAACTAAGTTGCAGGTTGTTGCTGTGAACAACGGATTGTTCACCCTCACCCAAAGCTGCACGGTCCCGCTACGCAGTGGGACAAATCTGACATAAAATTAACATGTACAACCCCACCCCACACATTTTCTCTTGGATCACCAGCGTGGCAGGAGGCATTACCATGCATCCTTCTCCTTGGTGTTTTTACGGCCAGCCTCAGACTCCTCCAGGTGACTCCATGCAGCCAGGGAATTTATGTAGCTTCTATAAGGCATCTTCTGAAAGAAGGTAGATTTAAATTAGACATTAGGAAGGAGTTCTTCCCTGAGAGAGAGAGGAGGCACTGTCATAGGTTGCCCAGAGAAGCTGTGGCTGTCCCAATCCCTGGCAGTGTTGAAGGACAAGTTGGATGAGGCTTGAAGCAACCTGGTCTAGTGGAATGTGTCCCTGGCCATGGCAGGGGGTTAGAACTGGATGGATCTTTAAGGTCCCTTCCTACCCAAACCAGTCTGTGAATCATTCCCAATGCACTGTTCATGGACACTACATATGTACAACAAGGTTCACTTTCCATTCCAGAGCCCGAGCCTACAAATTATGCAGAATAACAGCCAACGTGGCCACATTTGAAGATGCTTTTCTGCGTTCAGGCTCAGCTCTTTCCAGAGAAAGTGAGATAGCTGAAAAACCCCATGCATACTGCTTTTCTACCTTCTACAGTGCAGCACTCAGATTTGCAAGCACGTAAATGAAATAGTCATAAGAACATTTTATAAAAAAAAAAAAAAAAAAAAGGGCTAATTCTCTCTCGGGATTTTGAGAAGAGCATAACACTTGAGTGTCAAGCGTCAGAAAAGAGTGGAAATTTTTCTTGTTTTTTTCTTGATGTACAGTACTATAGGAAATTGTGGTATGGGATAAAATTTACAGGTTTGATCCATTTCCTAGTGCTGGAAATATCCTTTGGTAGTCTTATTTATCTACATTTAAGCTTTTGTTTGGTAAACACGGAACAGTGTGTTATCACAAGGAAAGACTAGAAGTTGGAAACATGTATTACTACTCTGATCTGTGTAATATGAATGTATATGGCTTCAATAGAAAAGTTACTTTAAAAAACAACAAAAGGCCTTCATTGTCTGTTCCTACTTTTGCTCTTAATTGGTGACATCTGGGCTCGTTGGGATAGAATGAAACTTTTATTTTGTGTTTTTGAGAAGGAAGAATTGGCTGGCTAGTTATCTTTATAAGGTTTCATTTCCTCTCATGTCCCGTTCTCTTTCATTTTACTGTTTGAAGACTTCTAAGGCAAATATAAGGGAGACAGTTCACTGGACTATTTTGAGCTGCACCGCTTAGCTTCAGCATGAACCTGGGCAGCTCACTTCATGTCTCCATCTGTAAAATAGAGTTAATGATTCGGCTTAGAAAACTTTCAGGTATGTTCACTGAAATCGCTATATAAGCTAGTGTATTACATTATTATTCACATCACCTTTACTTTTGCACTAGTAAGACATGATTTTTCAGAAACAGGCTTTTATTGGAAATTTCGTATCCTTGTAAACTTATTGAATTGTGGTTACTGATGCCTGTCTACAGACTCACAAACACACCTGCACACATGCATATTATATTCACGTGCAGGCTATATAAGCTTCTACATAACAAGTGGTATGTTGCTTCTCCAGTCTGTTTTATTGGTTAATTTGGTTTGGTTAATTAATGATATTACCAGTTATTGCCAGCTTACATCAGTGTGTGACCAAACATGGTTTGTCATGGGTTTGTCATGGCTGTATGCGTTACAGCATTTTATAGTTCCCTGTAGCAGCCTTTTTAAATTTCACTAAAAGATGGGGACATAAAACAAAGAATATTTGGATATGGAACAGAAAACAGAAACTGGAATCAGGCTTCTCAGCAGAAAATATCTGGGGAAGATGGGAAGGTTCTGTCTGTGGCAGCAAAATGACATGCTAAGCAGACTGAAAGCAACGTTCATAATGTTAGGAGCCCACTTTCCTCAGTGCATAAATTCAAGACAATGAAAATGTAATGAATAAAGCATTTAGAGAGGTGACTGTGACAAGGACAGGAGTGGGGAGGGGGGTGCTGGATCATACAGTCAGCCTCTTCAAATGAAACTGTTTACTGCTGGACACATCAAACTAAGAAATAATTTAGGCTTAAGTTTCCCCAAAATACATTCCATCCCAGCAAGCAAACAGTAGAGACTGCAAAGAGACTCAGGGTGCTTTAACTGACAGTGCAAGACCCTGATTCTTCACAAAGATCTTAGCTATTGCACACCAGACGATCTTTTAAAGACATGCAGCTGCAAGTGAAACTGGAGTATAAAAATGCATCACCCTGAACAAATGCCTGCTGGGAGTTACAAAAAGCCACTAAGTCTTGATCCCTGTTGGAGCTGCAGATGTTGCTGGAAGCCACTAGTAACAAGGAGCCAAATCTGGAGCTGGAGATGCTCAGCACCTCCGAGGATTTGGCCTTCAATCTGAGCTGCCTGAAGCCCCAAAGCCCAATCCTATAGGAGGCTACTGTAACACTCCAAATAATTTGGGGGGGGTAAGAGGGGGAAAAGGGGGGTGGGTGGGAGGAGAGAATCTGAAGCAAGCTTTCAACCTTCTAATTAGTTTCAGTACAGATTTTCTCAGTTATCTTCATGAGAAAAAGGGCTAGAAAGGGCTTAAAGGAAATCTGGAAATCTGTGTTCTGTTTCTGCTCTGTCCAAACATAGGAACAGAGATTTCAGGCATGGGCCTGAGCACAAAGGCAGGTTGGGGAAGAAAGATAAAATAAAGGCAAATAACTCATTGTCAGAAGCATTATGGAAATGCAATCAGGGCAGATGATTCTGTCACAGATTTTCACACTTCTACAAACATCCACATGTTTTCTGTTTATCAAACAAGACAAAGATTTTAAACCATCAAACAAACTTTTGGTAAAGTTTCTACCAAATACTATCAAGTTGTCTAAGTGGAAAATACTGTAGGCATGTAAAGTAAATGGTGACTTTTAAGAATCAATTGCTCTATGGTTTTTAGGGTTTTTTCTGGTTTTAGATTGCCTTATGTACAAGAGTACATTAGCCAGGACATGACAAATGTCCTACCACCAGTTTCCAGGGAGAAGTTCCTGTCCTTTTTTTTTTCACTAGGGCTTGAAGTGGTAGTAGAAATATAACCTTCAATCAGTATATGCACTGTTCCAAACTTTGATAGATCATTGATGTGATTTTCCAAAACCCTGAAAACAGGCATAATAACGATGAGATTAGAAAAAAAAAAAAATCCAAGAAACAAGAAAGAGAAATCCCCAATACACTTAGGTTCTTTATATTCACATAATGACTTCTGAATCTTGAGGGATTAAGACTTAAGGTGTATTTTGGGGATCACACTTTCAAGCTTCCTACATAATCATGTTTTACCCTCAAAAAAATTCTTTTTGCATTTGTAGGGGCTGAGAGGCTTTAAATAAAGCATCAAATACTTTGAAGCTCATGATAAAATTGTAAGAACTGGCAACATTGCATATAATAAGCAAGCAAAACTGTTCAAAAATTGGTGGAAGAGGAGAAGGAATAAAGTACTGTGCAAGACAGGAGAAGAGTTTGAAATGTTACTGGTTTGGAAAGGCTGCATTTTTACATTAGGTTTGCACTGATGTGAGTGACTATCTCAGCTTTCAGGTGCCAACTCATGAGTCTGAGACTAAACTACTCATAAACAATTTCAGTCCATTCCCAGATCACATTTCTCTTTCTCTTTTGCACCTTCTTTCCTCTTTTTTTTTTTTTTCCTCCTCATACTTTTCCAAGCACTCTCTTGCAATGAACATGGGTATTCTGGTGTATCTCGAACAGAAAGTTACTCTCAAGCATTAGGAAACAATCCCAAACAACATAAAATTTAGAAAATGTGATGTAAACCAACTGGAATATTCAATTCCACTCTCTGTCAGAAGGGATACACCCGTGGGTTTAACTAGCTGTTCTATAAGATCTTTCAAATACAAAAAGAGTTGCACAGCAAATAATGGGTGCATTCATCTTAAATAAATGCAGGTAGTTATTTAGTATCTTCAACAGGTGTTTCAGATATGTATTTATATGATAACCATTTCTAAGATTTTATATATTTAGTTAATATATACTTAATTTAGATATATAGAAAAGACATGGAATCTGCTTTCTGTCTTTGAAAGAACACAAGTATTACAAATTTAGAACACCGGTGCGAAGGTAGAAAGCACATAGTATGTGTTTCAATGGAATGTTTTTAAAAAACTTGAGATAATGAAGAAAATATTTAATAAGACATTCATTTGATGTCTCATTTGTTTACAGACATATTACAACTGTGTCATAGAAGTGAGAAATACAAATGGACACAAATCGATTGATAGCTTGGCTTCGCAAGCAAAGATTTGGGAAGGGCTTTACCCATGCTAACTACAAGCACGATGATCAAGGGCATGTGGGATATGCAAATCTGGTTGGAAAAAAGGGTGCTTAAGCAATCAGGGAGTGTCTGACCAGGACTGCTATCTACTGAGTAATCTCGAGCTGCCCATGCTGTGGTCCGCTCGCATGCAAGATTGGATCTGCAGCTTCCCATGCACCTTGTCACCTGCCGTTTTGACCCTCGCCTGTCCATACAGACAAGTGAGAGCAAACCCTTCGGGCCTGTGCAGTGGATTTTTTAGGTGAGGCACAGCATGCACAGAACTGGCCCCACCCTTTACACCTGAGGTTTACCAGCCAGGGTTTAGCTAGCTTGGACTGTGACGGCAAAGTCCTCAGGCCGTAGGTTTTGTAAGAGTGTCCTTCTCTTCAATGGAAGACCTTGCAAGGCTAGACGAGCTCCATCTGCCCTGCTTTGAAGTTAAGAGTTTTCCTTCTCCTGTGCCAAGGCCTGTCTTCACTAATGAAGATTCAGGAAGAGCTTTGACCCACGCATTCTGAACAAGACTGTCATTTCCTGGGTCAATCTCGAGCAACCAATGATGCAACAGCACAGCATCAATTGTCTAGGCACAATTCTGACTTAGAGGCTTTCAGTCATAAGCCCGCAGATGGTAGCCTCACACCAGTGGCTCCTCAGCCAAGCACGCGCACCAGGGGTCTGAAACTGTGGTTCCTCTTGTACTGAGCAGGATTTCTATTGCAACAACACATCATCAGTAGGGTAAAACTAACCTGCCTCACGACGGTCTAAACCCAGCTCATGTTCCCTATTAGTGGGTAAACAAACCAACCCTTGGTGAATTCTGCTTCACAATGATAGGAAGAGCCGACATCGAAGGATCAAAAAGCGACGCCGCTATGAACGCTTGGTTGCCACAAGCCAGTTATCCCTGTGGTAACTTTTCTGACACCTCCTGCTTAAAACCCAAAGAGTCACTCTGATCATTTTTTCACTTGCCCAGTGAGGAGGCGGAGGCGAGGCCCGAGCTGGGGGGTTTGCTTCTGGCACCAAGCGCCCGGTGCGTGCTGGGCGCGACCTGTTCCTGGGACAGCGGCAGGTGGGGAGTTTGACTGGGGCGGTACGCCTGTCAAAGCGTAACGCAGGTGTCCTCAGGCAAGCTCAGGGAGGATGGAAACCTCCCATGGAGTAGAAGGGAAAAAGCTCGCTTGATCTTGATTTTCAGTACGAATACAGACAGTGGAAGCGGAGCCTCACAAATGGACACAAAGGCATGTGACTGATGAGTTCATTGGTGACCTCAGTTTCACTATTTGGTATAGCTCAAGATAGCTACTAGACCAATACAGAGATACTTCCACTCATGCTCAAATTCCAGCCCCACCTCAGGAAACCAGAGTTCTGTCACAGAGTTTGTTAGATTACCAAAGACATATGAGCATCAGTCATATATTAAATGATGATGTCAAAATAATTGTAATTAAAAAAGTCAGAATTGCTTAGTTGGGTAACAAGAGCTTTAATTGTAGGGTTATGATAATCTTGAATTCAATAAAATATAGTAAAATCTGTAACTACTTAAATTCATACTACACTAGATTGCTCATGAAATGCTGAGGGACTGCTCCCTCCTAGTCTTTCTGTTTCCATTTACAACAAGTTCACTCGGAAATGTTGAAGAATCTGCATCTATCATAGAATTGTTCGCTTACTGAAACCAGCTATTTTTAAGGTTTTATTTAAAGGAGATAATGAATAAGACTAAATTGTTGTCAGGCATGAAGCAATTTTAACCAATACATTCAAAGTCTATAATACAAAATATTGGAAAATTATATAGAGAGTAATCTAAAGTAATGAGATGTTAAAATTCCTTGGAACCTAGAAACTCTTCTATTCATTCTGTTCTTCTTCTTTCAACCTCACTGTGGGAGGCCCCATCTCTGACATCTTTATATATGATGTTCTTATTTCAAAATGCCACTGAACCTTCAAATGAACACTTGCCTATGATCTTTGAATACAAAAATACTTAAATCAAGGTTTTTATATTTTAGTGCACTCAGCCACAATACGCAGTGAAAGAATTTTGGTATTTAGTCTAGGTCTTATTTCAAAAGAAAGGAAAAGACAGCTCTCAAAATGAAAACAACAGTTCAGTGGAATGAAATACCAGAAGTACAGGATAATTTCTAGACAGGGTATTTTAAATAGATATTGAAAAGAAAGAAAAATGAAAAACTCTTGAGAAAGTTAAATCTGGAGTAAAATACAGTATCTTCCTATAAGAATTGCTTATAAATTGTCATTACAAAATGAAAATAAAATGAAGTAGGGCAAGAACTGTTTGCACAGTATTTGCAGATTGGCACCTATTCCCGGTGTTAGCATGGATAGAACTTGCATAAAGAGCTTTGAAAACCTACTCCATTGCTAGACACTAGAAGAAAGCAAGCAAAGCCAGCCTGCTGTCCTATGGTAGACATGGAATTATCACAAACATACTTCTCTTATATGCTTTAATCCAATCCCTTTTTTTGTCACTGGGCTATAGAGATTTTGTAACTGTAAACAGGTTCTGAGACCATTTGCTGGAACACACTATCTTGCATACTGTCCTCTGTTAATCGACTATGCAAACACTGTTTAATATGACATAAACTAAACCAACTAACTTGATGGAATAATGCAGATTTACAGAAGTCTCAAGTGTTTGAGAAGACTTGTGTTTCCTTTTTTTAAGATCACCTCTTAAAAGGGTTGATTCTACACCTAATTGTCTCTCACTGCTTTGCTTTATTTTTGTTATTCAAATTAAGATGCAGACAAATGTGGCTCCAGTGGATAGTTAAGATTAGTACCAAACCTTTGCTTAATTTCACTGATTGTAGAACTCATCAAATCTCAGATTGCACTTTGAATAGATTTGTCATATGCTATCAGTTTCAGATTTCTAATTTACTGCTTTCCAGGTGGTCAGTGCATCAGACGTGGATTTGTGAGGTTTCAGTTCCAGTAATCTCTCCCAGGCCAAGTGTTGCAAATAGGTTGTCACAGTTCTTTTCTGCACTTGGGATAGGTGTCCTCTATGCATTTCTTCTTGAAGCTTTCACTGTCTTCGAATGTCAACCTAAACAAGAAGCTGGCTACATCACTGCTTGAAAGCTATGGTGACTAAAAAGTTGTGATTGTTTCTGCCTTTCATCTTTTCAACAGGATTGCTGCCTGAACTGTAGTAGTATGAAACCAAGCATGCCATACTAAATAGATTTCAAAACCACAAAGAAGCTAAAGATTATCTACACAACAATGTTAAAGCTTAACTGGAGGCAGAAACAACAAAAACACAGGTACCTCCTTCTGACAAATCCTAAGCTCTCTTCTTTAACATCACTGTAACCGATAAGAACGTTAAGATTTTTTTCATCTTAACTAGGTGAGTGCAAATAACACACATGAAAGCCATGCAGCTATGGGAACAGAAAAATGCACATTGTTAGTGTTTTATATGTGTGCATGAAACTTGCAGATGTTAGAAGTGCCAAGGAAGCTAGAGATAAAATATTGGCTGCAGTTACTGGTTTCTCAGTTAGGACTGAGTGCTCCACCCAGCATGGCTGCTTCCCTGTGTGTGGTGGGATGCACTGCTCTATTCTCTTGCCTATGGTGCTGAATATTGCTAGCAATGCTCAGCAAGGTCTTACACTGCACAGGCTGCTTGAACAGCTTGTATAGAAGAAAAGCGAACTGAAACATTGGTAACGAAAAAACCCCAAACAAGAAGACTTGTTTTAGTAGAATGTGTATCATACAGCAGCATGTGAGATATTGCTAAAAGCATACTTTATGTCTTGTTCTTTAGCTTCACTACTAGCTCCATTGCTGATTAAAAAGAATAAAAAATAAAATATGAAGACAAAAGCAGTATAATGCTCATTACAGCAAATCTTCTAACCTCAACATTTACTTAACATTCAGGTTGAGAGTGACTTTTTGTCTGTTTCAGCAAAGTTCAACCAGTTCAGGCCAGTGGTCCATATTTTGAAATTGCACAGATTTTAAAGGCATTGTAGTTATTGCTTTTGCTAACCGAATTTTTCAGAAAGACATTAAATTCTGAGCTAAGTGCATGAAACATTAAGAAAACATAAATAGTTAAATGTAAAAGGTTAAATTTAGCTATGGAAAATACTTATTCCGGCTGTAGAATACACAACTTCCTTTTGAGGAGTACAAATGACCATATTTTGAGTTGGAAGGTAGAAGTATTCGTTTGTCATTTGTTTGTGATGGTGACTGCCCAGCAGTGTATATGGCAATGAAGAGGTTAAAATTCTTCCCTGGAGTAATAGAAGAAACCTTTTCTTCCCCAAACGTATTGCCTCAGCTGCTAGGAAAAAAGACAAGTTCCTCCAGGTGAGGATGTAGGAGGGTTGATTGAGGTAGTCCAGCAATGAGGAAGTCTGCTGGGACCAATTAGGGTGACCCAGATACCAAAAGTGAGGAGAATGCTTTTACTCCTTTATTGCTCCTGTTTCCCACTCTTGACTCTAAGCTATAGCTTGCAGAACTAACTCTTGAGGAGCACTGTAAGGCTAATCTGCTATTACCAGTTTGTGAGTTGAGTACCTTGAGAAATTAATTTCTCTGTAACCAATAAAACCTTTTTCCTTTTACAGCTGCACAACAAAAATATAAACCTCAGCATCTTAATGTAGTTTTCCTTCCTCCTTACTATACCCCTTATAATTTTTAGCCCAGATCTGACAATGGAATAACCAACCATTCATGACTAGTGGGATAACCAACCATTCATGACAGGATGCAGCCAGAATTGTTTCCTCTGAAGATACTGTCTTCTGGAACAGTTTCATTAAGAAAAAGATTAAGCGTGTTTCCTAAGTTACTGTATAATTTTCATTATTTTTAGAAAGACTCAAAAAATTAAAAGATGTACTCTGTGTTAACAACAGAAAAATTACCATGCTGTGTTTAAAACTTTATATGCAAGTGTCAGATTTTCAACAATGCTTTGACAGAAGGAAACCTCAAGCTTCCAAGTCTAGAACTAAATAAGAAAACTATAAAATGAAAAATAGGGATCACAAAAATCAGGTTTGCTTCAGTATAGTATAGAATAATTTTGTGTTGGGTTTTTTAACCAGTTTCTTAGTCTAGGTCAGTTCTACTGTCCCCTCTGTTAAATTCCCATCTGTTAAATTCCCATCACAAGCCATTTGCTGTATCATACACTACGGAGGCAGTGTTTGAAGTACCAAAAGCAACACTCTTAGTTATTGCCAGCACTTGAAAAGGTAGAGTCCAGTCTGATTCAAAACTCCTCTGCTTGCACATATCACTAAACTCAACACACAGCTACTTGCTCGGCCTTAACATTTCACAGCTTCTAAGATGCCTGGGCCTATGCACCAGGAATCCTGAGCTGGTGTAAGCAGCACTCACTGCAGGACCTGACAGCCATGACCCAGACCTGCACACCGTGTGTGCAGGAATGCCATGTACTACAGCCTTCTGAATAGAGAAGGGCGACCATTTAAAACACACTGTCTTTTTGTGCAACATAAAACCCGAAAATAGTTTTAAAAGGGAAAATAAAGGAGGAGCTCAGTGTCCCACCCAGCAGAGCTTCTCCATGTAGCATGCTTCATTTAGAAGCACCATATCCCCATTTCTTTCTTTCATTGCACCTTTTATTTGAACAGAAGATAGGCACAGATTAAAATTACTATTGCCTGCTTCTTCTATCCTCCATTATATAATCAGGTACAAGTAAAATCCCTGAGGCAGAACAAAGCTTTATTGACTGAAAGCAGAAACAAACCTGTCCTATTAGGGAGAATTTTGAATTGGTTTCAAGGGACTGTCAGAAATATATCTCAGAAAGGACTGCATGTCTTCTGCAGATCTTCCAAAGCTATGTAGTCTTAGCAGCACACAACATCTTCCAGTTCAGAACAGAAAAGCATGACACATATGAAGCTGCCTTGCCAAGGAGGAAAACCACTGCACAGAAGATACAAGCATTCCAGAGAAAGCAGGGTGAGAAGAGAACTCAAAAAAAAGTAGAAAACCCCCCAACTTAATTCTGGTAAAAAAAGCCCACAAGAACAAACACCCCCTCCCCCCCCCCCCCCCAAACAAAACAAAACAAAAAATACAGAAAAAAACCTCAAAATCCTCTTATTTCTGAAAACCCCTGACAGAAAATTCTCCGACTTCTATCAGAAATCTGTTCTAACCATATGCCTACCTATAGTCTCACAGCTGCCTAAGACCTCATAAATTAAGTTCTAACCTGAGCACACTTAATATTGAAAGAGATACAATGTTTGATTCTGTAAACTCTATTCATCCTATGATATATGGAGGTGTTAAAATATCTTATGTTTGAGGAAAATCAACCAAGGATGAATGGAACAAGACTCATGTGTTTGAGTTCCCTCTGGCATTACTTCTCACAGGACGTGTAAACACTGCTGTTCCAGATAAATTTCAAACAGAAAGCAGAGGTATTAAAAAACTCCAAAGCTTACTAGTATAAGTTAGTTAGAAAAATAATTGTTTCCATCTCCTTTTAAATATCTTACACTAGCACTGGTGCAACTGTCATCCACCAAAAATATTGTCTCTAAACAGACCTTATGTATAGCTCTCTAGCATCACCTATAAACACACAGCACGTTTAATGCAGTTTTCACTAGTTGGTCTTTTTTGGTGAATTCATTTTAATGCTTCATTTTAGAATGTTTGTTTTAGTTAATTTCCATTTTAACTGAGGTCTTTTGAATTAGTTAATAGGACTGCTTTACAGAATTCTTATTTCACAATGCTTAACATTCCTCTGCAGCCAAACAACACTTAAGAACTCCTAAAGCAAAATAGTGAAGTGATAAAAAAAGGAGTATTCTAATCCTATTACAGTGGCATATTTATATTGTAAGACATGGTGGTCTACAGTTTCCTGTTGTGCAAAGCTGTAGGGGAAGGTGGTCTGCAAAGTGGCAACACAACAACACTGAACATGCAAAATGTCTCTGCGCATGCCTGTGATAAAGTGCCCATTGGAGACAACACTGCTGCTATCATACAACATGAAAAAATTATGTCCATCTCCACCAAAGAACAGCAAAAAAGATTTTTATTGTGGTTTGCCTGAGTTCAAAGCTTGGGGTAACACACTTATGGATGAACAGAATAAAGAGTTACACTTGGGCTTACCATATATAGCTTAACGAACACATATGAAAATCATATAAATAATTCACATTACTCAAGAGGTGGTGAGTTGAACAAGTCCCTTCTGGTTAAACTTATTTAAAGATAAGGTGAAGTTAAGTGAGTGATGGCACAGTTACAGAGGCCACGGTCCAAGGGGAATTTGGACAGTCTAAGTTACACTACCAGAGTGACTGTGTGGAATTATGTCAACTTACAGATCTTTAGACCTTATGGGAAAAGGAAATGTCTGATCTCTAAAAGAAGTGATACAAGATGAGTATTTTACAAAGTACAATTATGCTTTACTCAATAAGCTATGTCTATGAAATAAAACTGGACATCAACAAAGGATAAAAGGAAACATTACAGGGGAGCTAAAGAGCAAGTTCAATGACAACAAGGAATCTCTAAAATACTAAATACCTGAAACAAAATGCCACACTTAAAAAATATAATCCTTTTCAATCAAGTGCTATCAAGTCTCTCTTCTGCAGTACCTCAGAAGTATGTAATGGATCTATCCTGCATCTGTCTAGAATTATATTTTAAGCATTTTGCTGACATTTCAAATGTAGAAGGCATTTCTAGAGTAATTACTATATGACTGAACGCTAACGCATTATTATTTTTGGCTGACTATTAGCCACAACCATCAAAATCATGAATTAATCTATAATGCAGATTTTTTTTTCCTGATAAATAAATGAAATCAACCAACTAGGTAGCATTTCATTTACATTAATATTACAATAAATCTGCAGTATTCATCATGTTGGAAGGGAAAGATTACAATGACAATCTGTCTGTCTTTTATTATATAAATATATTGCACATACTTATACTTGACAATTGTAAGCATTATGCTGAGCCCCAATTTCATTGTTATAATATTACTGAAGATTTTATAACTTAGAAGTAATAAAATTCTACCAGCTTTTCACAACGAAATTTACAAAGCAAAAGAATTTCCCTTGTCAGTGCCTCCTAAACTCCTTTGTTTTCAATGGTCAAAATGCTAAGAGCATTCCAGTTCAGTAGCTCTGGCTCAGAAACATGTATAACAGTTAACAGTAATGACAAATAGATATAGAAAATAAGCAACAATCCTCGCTGCACTGAACTTTGCAATTTAACACTTAGTTTATATTTAATTAATTCAGAAAGTGAAGAACTTCAAAACTGGCTTTGAACAGGCTGTTTGTTAAAAAAAATAGAACATTTATGTTTTCACTGTTGTTTTTTCAAATGTGATGTGACAAAGTGAAAAAGCTGCATGAAAGTGTGGTTCTTTGTGTGATGGAAGTGGGATGCACCTACTAGTCTCACATCATCAAAGAAACAGACATATATCTATAATTTATGCTTTGCTTTAAGCTTCCGCTGATCCGATGTGGCTTTTTCAGACAACACAGGCAGCCCTGGCACAGCCTGTCAATCATCTGGGCATGCTCAAATTGTAGACCATTAGTAGGAGAGACAGCAAAGTTTCTTTAATGACGCTTTTATATGTGGTGTGTTGGCAGTGAAACAGAGAAGAATTGACTTGATCAATGCATTAGTCTAATCATGGGGTTCCTGCTCTTAATTTCTTTTGTCGGTAATTTCCATACTCAAGCAGCATTCAGGATACTTGTAAAGACACACTTAGAGCACTGCATGATGTATGCAGTCACCTATAAAGCATGTCTTGGATACAGCTCTGTAGGAAACAAGGAAGAAGGATAGGGGGCCAGTCAGATTTTTCTTTGAGCTACTTTTCATGTTGTGAGAATTACAGTACCTTAGTCAAAAAGAGGACGTTCCCATCTTTTATATATTATTTCCCTTACCCAAAAGCCCATATCTTCCAAAACCAGAAAAAAACATGCCATATGACAGCATGTTTAACTCTCGCAAACTGCAAACTACTGTTTCTCAAACTGCAGTACAATAGTATTTATATTCATTTATTCTTAATAAACAGTGTCTAATAAACAAGTTACACATTCAACATTTTAATGTGTCTATTTATGAGGTCCTATAATTAGACCTTTGTCTGACATCTACAGGGCTCTGATTAGGGTTTCATTGGAAATTATTAGGACCTCTTCAAAACTTATCTTGTCCCTCTGCAGAATTCTAAACAATAGCCCACTTGAAAATTCTGACACCGTCTGAACATTTCTCAGCAAAATCATAATCAAGGCATATTTTAAGCACGAAGTTCCTCTGGTTTCTTTAATTTCCAGCACTATAACTGATGAAATGCACTGAGTTTAATTGAGAATTTTTTGTCAGTGTTCTCCACCAAAAGGTTTTACTTACTTTATAAAATGCTCTATGAATTCAATTTTTCTGCATTAGAAACTCTGCAGGATACTGTGAGGTGCTTTTAGATTTGCCTTAGAAAAAAATGATCATAAGAAATGTCAGCATTATGAAAATGGTCAAATTATCTCTAATTATAATCTGGAGAAAATTACAGAACTTTTCCAGCAAACTTAATATCATG
>NC_088909.1:13595000-13687500 GCF_037157495.1 Lathamus discolor | reverse complement strand
AGCCCTGTCGATTGACAACAGTATGAAGCAGAGACAGCGAAGGGGAAGGATGTTCTATCAATACCTTCGCCACGGCAAGGAAAGAGCCTCCCATTCAACATGTGACTTAAATATGTATATTTTGCTGTCCCCCACCTCCTCCAAAACTGCAAAAACCCCACAGGAATGGCTCTTAGAAGCCACGGCAGACAGGATAATAACTGTTCTGCCTTGCTTGTTAGCACCAGCATTTTAGACTGGTCACAGGTAGGTCAAGGATGGCCTCTCTGTCACAGTGTCCACCAGCTCTATCCAGGCAGAGAAATATGGGATCTGGGGAAGAAATAAGACAATAACTTTCTCACCACACAGGAAACTGAATTAAAAAATAGTGGCCCAGAGACCAGATTTAACAACTCATATAGAGGAACAAGTTACGACAATAATACCAAAAGGACCACTATGGAGAATTAAGTGATGGAGAATGAAATGCATCACTGTGCATTTGAATAGTTCAACTACTTTTCTATCTAATCAAATTCAAGTTCATTGTCTTGACAGAGAAGAGGTTTGCAATATGCAAACTGGCCTAAAGGGTTGTTAGATGTACACAAGCATACTGTATTCCAAAGAAAAATGTATGCAAACATAAAAGTTCTCCCACTGCACTTAATCGGTATCTCAAGCAGGTACTACCTGTCAGTTTGCATATATGTCAATATAGACAGATTTCTCTTTCTCTTTTCACCTGTTTGGCTCCACTGTAATTCTCTTCAGACCCAGGATTTCTCTCACAAGCAGAAGAATGAACTCTAACGTAGTGACACAGTGAATTCTCCCATTCTTACCTTTTGATTGTCCAGCACTTACAGGAACAGCTTCTATTTCACCAGACACTGTGAACTAAACTGAAAAACTCATACTACAAGGCCACTGGAGACACTATCACTTAAAGCGAAATACATTTTTTAAAAGTCTGTTGGTGACACAAAAACCACATAATATATAGGCTTCATTTCTGCAGAAAGAAAATACTGCAGAAAAAACCCCAAACCAATACAAGTAGTATTTTTCTAGAATTATATTTTTGAAAGACGTCTTTTGGTGCTGATTAAAATGTGATGTGGGAACTGGTAACAACAGGTAAGTTCAATTACAGCTAATCAAACACAAAGTTTATGATGACTATTTACATGCTGCAAGATCTCTAGGAACTTAAGTTCAGCTTAAGTTCCTGGAGAAGCTGTAGGCAGAGTAGTGCCATAAATGCATATTCTTTGCTAGGACAGAAATATCCAAACAAATGAGACAGCAGGCTGGAGCAAAAGAAGCAGTATTATTATGTTGCAAAGATGCATATAGAGTGTCACATTCTATTATAAAGGAATTTATTGGACTCAATATCTTAATGACTGTAAAGGTTATAGTGGATATTGTGATCTGCTCATAGTGGATCAGTCTGTATTCATCCCATATTAGTGTTTGTGGACTTCTGCTGACATCTCAGCTGCACAGATCACAGCATGTGGCTCTGCATGTTTATTTCCTGAGTGACTTGTCAATTGATTCCTCAGCTTTCTGGAGCACTCTTACATTTCTAGTGAAGCATGCCTACTTCTGCTATATGGGAAGTTAGAGCAACAACTGTGATACCAGCCCTGTAGTAGAAAGTGATCATCTCAAATGTCATGTAATGTTTAAGATGGGATAAACCCAAGAAAGAACAATCTGATTATCTGAATGTACTCTTTTCAGCAGTCTCCCACCATTATAAAATAAAATATGCTCTGTGTCCTCTTTGTAAAGTAAGTTTGTGTGAGCTGGGAAATCAACATTGTATGAATAGAAGGAACCCAGAAAAGCCACTGGGTCTGACCTGAATCACAACATTCAGCAGGACTTTCTGTCAGACAACAACAGACTTGGGTCATAACTAATATTGGCATGGAGATGCAGAGACTATAAAGCATTAGAAAAGTAAATTTTTATTAAAAGAATTATCACATGAGAAAGAAATTCTTCACTATGAGGGTGGTGAGGCACTGGCACAAGTTGCCCAGAGAAGCTGTGGCTGCCCCATCTCTGGTAGAGCTCAAGGCCAGTTTGGATGGGGCTTTGAGCAACCTGGTCTAGTGGAAGGAGGATTGGAACCCCTTCAGCCCAAACCACTCTATGATTCTATGATCTCAAGATCTTGAAAACATGTAGAGCAGTCTTTGCCAGTTAGATTATCTTTTACTGGAAGTAGCAAATGAGGAACATCTCCAGCACAGTTTATTGAATGTGTGTGTGTGCTTAGTGCTAAAACAGGATATGCTGCAAGGTAACCAAGGTCTTTTATAAAATGTTGTTGACCTTTTGGGAGCAAAAGTTAAGAAAAGAATCAGAGAGACAGCAACTGGTGCACATTTCTGTTACTAACATACATGGTGGCCAAAGAAAGCATCACATGTGATTAACAGTACGCAGCTGTAGTTCCACAAAGTATCTCTTCTGTGCAGGAATAAAAGTTTATCCAGCTGCTGCTAGCTACTCAGGAGTCACAAATGCAAACACGTGATTGCAGTATGTCTGCAGATTTCCTACAGAACCTTTTGTATTTGTATGGATTATATTGCATTTACATAGAGACTGACGACAAATTACTGTTGATTAATCTCTTCTTAAAAATATGTGGAGCTTTTAACAAAGTGTACATAAAACAAGCTTCTAGATGCTTTTCACTGTTAATAATGATTCATTTTAAAATACAAATTTTAGAAGTGTTACATGGCATGCTACTCTGCCTTCATTCATTGTACTAATAAAACTCCATAAAGTAGACTGTCGCTGCCTGAGGGTCTTGCTCCTGACAGGTACTGTGACAGACACAAATTTCCTATCTCTGAATAGTACTATAGACACTATAAACTGAGATAAAGAGAACGAAATGTATGACAATAGTTCAGTCTCACAGCAAAGATTATTTGTAGCTTGCTACTAAATATGCTTCCCAACAAGCAGACTGTGTTGTTCTAGGGCTATATGTAGGAGTTATGTTTTCTTTAAAAATTCAAGGGGGTTTGGTTTGGTTTCACTCTGCTTGAAAGATTGTTTTCATTGTTGGCTACAGCTAAACAGGTATGGGGTCCAGGCTTTTATTTTTGCCATCAAAATGACTATTAACTAACCATTTGTTCTAGCACACTAATAATGTAATTTGCAGTAAATATTTTAAATAAACATTTTCCTCAGGTCACTTTTCAGAAATCCAATAAATAATACCCAGAAATGAATGCAACTCCCTCTCCCTCACTCAGTACTGGTATTTCTAAAATGCCTTTCCCAGTGATAAATAGAAAAACCTTGGGACCAGTCCAGTGAGGAGAGGCAAATCATCTTTTTCCTCTACAGTTTAAGCAGTGGCTTCTGGGCCAGAACATCCATTTAGATATCCCAATACAGAAAACCAAAAGAAAACATATTGTTAAAGATGTGGATTGTTCAGGGCAGCCCACAGAAGATGGTGATAGCACTCTGCAAACATGTTTCAAAGGCTTTGGCCCATTCTTTGCATTACTCCTAAGACTATTTCCCCTCTTGACGACCCCATGGCAGTTAATCGGGGTCTTCTAGCTGATTATTGCACATACCACAGTGGCTTCTGGAAGAAGATGAAGTTTTTGACCCCAGTCCATCCCAGTCCTTTAGAACAGGAAAGTAAAAAATCTAGGGTTGGATTCAGTAATAAATAAATGAATGGTACAGTTGATGCCATAGTCTTCCTTTGCTGTGTCTCATTGAGAAAGCAGATAATTTTAAGGGCAGGACTTTTTTATACTGCCTTTTTCTAGAACCAGGTAAATTGAAATCCAGTAGTCAGCAAACAGATAAAAGGCATGGGATGCTTGGTGGGTGAATATGCTCTCAATCTGACAAAATGACCAGAACACTTTAAATCACCACTTGCATTTGAAGAGATCCCTATCAGCAGTGTCTTGATGACAGCTCCCTTACTGAGCCATATCCAAGGTTAATTTATCTTAGTACCTGGTTTTCTAAAAGCACTACTAGGCAGATGCCTAAAGAAGTTTAAGAGCTGGACAAATACATATGATATTTGCCAGTCGTCTTCAAACCTCCAATTATTTTCAGCTTAGAGGACTTTGTAAGCCAGATGTGGTTATGCTTTTTTATGTAGCTCCCAATAGATTTCTCTTCCACATGTGTTTCAAACCTTGCTTTAAGCCCATGTAAACTTTTAGCACCCACAGCATCATCTATCGAAGAGTTCCATAGTTTAACTACATATTGAGGCTACTACATTGGTCTGCTACTCATTTACTTGTCTCTAGCCTTGTTTGATGCCTTCAACTCTTCTGCAGAAAAGATGGAGGTTAATCTCTCCCAGGCATTTCTTTCCAACACTTGCATTATTCTTGAGATTTGAGTAATGGAAATTCACACTCTATTCAATACCTTTATGCAGCCAGCCTCAAATGACAAAAACTATCACAATTAGAGGGCAGTAATCCATAGAGTTGGAAATTCATCATTTCATTCATCACTTAAATCCTCTTTGATTAAATCTAAATTACAATAATTCTGCAAACAGCTAAGTTGTCCAGCAGCTGACATCCATTCCAGAAATGAATACTTCAGCCAGCTGTTGTACAGAGATGCACCCTAAAGGGTGCATTTTCAACCCTGACCATTAAGGTCAGTTCTAGATTATCCTGTTGTTGCAGAAACTAATTCTGAGTTCACTTATAATTCATTTTCTCTAAAATTAACCTCATGCCTTCCAGAAGCTCTCATTCTGTCATTCAATTCATTGCTGCTGGCACCAGAGATGGGTTTGTAAGTAACTGTATTGTGGTTTAGTGCCAGCAGCTTCATTTATTACATTCCAGACTTAATCAAAACTTTTCTCAATATTTTTTCACTGGTTTCACTGTATTTAACTTTCAGATTCATCATGTAATTTGAGATTCCAAATTGGGAATTCTACTAGGCAAAGGCTATTGTTAGTAACATTCAGAGACTTCCCAAGACTACCACATTCAAAATGGAGCCACTACCAAAGAGTGCTAAGAAAGGATATAAACTCCATGCTCTTGTCACTGAATTTCCAAAATTTTTCACGTGAATGCTGAGCTAATTAAGAAAGACAGAGTGCTGCAATTAACCAAATAAGTACAAGTTTCAGCGACTATGGATTCTTCACAGGACCAAAGAAAGAATAAGACTATAGTGCATTTAAAGGCTTCAGACTATTAAAAAAATTCTAATAGCCATGACCAAAGTACAGTACTCAAAAATGTTGCTATACATAACCATATTGAAACTATTTAAAGAGGTAAATAATTTGCAAAACCTGCAAGCAAACAGTTGTTTTTCTATACAACATCTACTTGCAAGATAATAGACATTAGCAGTAAATGGAAACATTAAAAAGAAACCTAAGTGCAGCACCAGTAAGAAAGCTTTCAAAACCTAATAATCTCACGCATACATTCTGCCATGATGCATGGTTTCTGTCACACTAGAGAAGGACTTGATAATCTCAGGGAAGTGCATCTCCCCTCTCTCATATGCAAACAGAGATGCTTGCCTTCTCCTTTGCATGCTCAGTGGCAGGTTCCTCTCCTTCCCACTACCTGTTCTTCATATGCATTAAATTCAATGTTGCAGCTCACTTACACCAGCCAGTTTAGATTTAATGCTTAGTGTCAGGAGATATGGTTTCTCTAAGAGTTTTAATATATTTCCTGAGAAGCAGATGTCTATATTACAAAAAACAAACTTCGGATGGTATTAGGAAACTATGATCACTCATGGAATATTCCATTTTTGTGCATTCATTTTGATAGCCAAAACAACCCAGAAATCTTTTAATAAAAGCTTCCTTAATCTTTACTGAACACCTCTGTAATATGACCAGAAAACACCTAGTGTGAATCTCTCTGATATTTGTTCTTCTGCTGAAGATAAATTCTTAGCTACTGGCATTCCCTAAATACCCAAAGGACTCAGAAAAATAAATAAATAAATAAATAAATAAATAAATAAATAAATAAATAAATAAGAGGTACTTTGTTATAAAGAGTTATGGACATTATAAGGACAAGGTGATACATCTCTTAAGATCAAAAGTGGTCCAGGAGGCAGTATGTTAACTTCCTGGACAGGCCTAATTTGAATTCTGGCAATCTGTGTAAACAGAGGCTGTCACTACCAACACACAATCAACCTCCTGGTATGTTTCTTGGTTCAACAGATTGAGCGACATGATTCATAAACTTTTGCAGGCATTATCTCCAGATTTTCTTCATGTTACTTGGAAAACCTTTTCTAATAAACAAAATACAACAGGAGCCTTGCAAAAAGTATATCAGGCTCCTTTGCAGAACACCAATCAATACTCTTGTGCGGGGAAGAGTAACTGTGTCATGTTAGTAAATAAAACCGTTTCTCACTTTCCTTTAGTGTCTATGACACAAATATGGAGGTTGAATTTCAATTTTACATGAGGTGAATATTAACCCCAGCCACATCCAAGGAATGCATCAGATAAAACAATTATTTTTCCTTATGAATCACATGCAAAATTTTCATTCTGAGTCACAAGGCTGCCCACGATAATGTTTGTGGACCATGTTATCATCTTCTAGTTTCAGTCAATGCTTTTGTGATCTATGCTTTTGTCTCTAAGTGCCAAACTAATGAAGACTAGTAATGGAACTATTCAACTATCGTGCCTCTTTTTTTTTTTTTTTTTTTTTTTAAGCCACATTTCTAGTATGCTCAGCTGTTATTATTTTCCTTGGGGAAAAAAATCAGCCTACCAAATTCAAACTCTGGATGGACAGGGGGTTAGAACCACATGAACTTTAAGGCCCCTTTCAACCCAAACCATTCTATGATCTATGATTTCTAAGTGGATGATAGCCAGAGACTTAACTGTCACCTTAAGTATGCTTCCACTACTGCTTCTGCATGCAGGATGTAACTACTGAAAGCATTTCAACTATGTAGGAAACACAGAATATCTGCATAATTGCATTCTTTCAAGGCTAGTACCGCAGGCAGATTATTTGCATTATCTGTTAAAGGACTACATAATAGAAATTTTACTTCTCAACATGCTACTGTTCCATTATAAAAAAATGACAATGCAAAAAAGAATGTCAGGACGCAGGAGCTGAATAGGTGAATTACATAGGAACCAAACAGAATCATTACTCAAAAAGTGGTGACTCAAAGTGGTGACTCAGTTTCAATGTTAAGATTTTTGGATTGTGATGGTAACTACCACTGACGTCTCCATAGTGCCCTTTCCATATGCTCAAAGGATTATCTTTTCCATTAACCTTCTGTACCACTTGTTCATATTTCAGAAATTTGGTGTTCAGTAGGCCTTGATCTAAATGGTTTTCTCACCGATCTTTAACCCATTTGCTGCAGATTTCTCCCCTTCCCCTATCAAGAAACAAGGATTTTATTTATTTATTTTAAAAACAGGCCATTTGGCAACTTAACCCATTTGCTGCAGATTTCTCCCCTTCCCCTATCAAGAAACAAGGATTTTATTTATTTATTTTAAAAACAGGCCATTTGGCAACTTGAGTGGTAAGATAAAACCTTAGAAAATAACCAAGATGGATGTCTTCTATTTTTTTTTCTTTTTTTAATTTCTCTTGATTTCCCATCTATATTTTTGAGGACATCTAAGAGAAAGCACAGCAGGAAGTTTTCTTATAACAGATTTTCTGCTCTGAAAATTATAGTGTCCCTGATATACCAAAATGAATTCAAGTAAAATATTTTGTCTCTCTCCAAGATATTTTACAAGTACCAGACACAGAAAGAAAAAAAGAAGAAAAAAAAGAGTTATAAAAAGTTCAACTATAAATGTAAATATATTCAGATCTTTGTTTTTAACCATACCCCAGTAGTGCCTTTCCCTCTGCTCACTAAGAAGAGGACTCAGAAGAAAAAGGGTTTGGATGTATTTAGTTAACAGAGTAAGAATTTAATTTATTTTTTTTTAATAAGGTATCAGTAGGAATAATTGACGAGAAGACAATGATATTCCAGGTCTTCTTACCTGAGAAAGAATAACAAGACCTTAATATTCCTGTATTTCATAGTAAAATTCAGAACAATTAAAATAACTTTTAACAGTTCAGATATTCTAGTTTCTCATTAAGTTTTAACAATTTCTTTTTCTTAGTCCTTATGTAACTTCCTTCAAAATCTCTGTCAAGACATGGTAGTATAAAGGATGTAGGATAGCTGTTTAGAGCATGTGTATCAAAGGGATCTTCTACCTCAGTGACATGACTGTATGTCACTTCCTCCTTGAAGTTTGCAAACTTCATGTTTCCAAACATGATTTTCATATGGCAACTGTCACTTTTTTGCTTATTTATTTTGCTCATTTTGCTTACTTATATTTACTCATAGTAGGATGTTTAAGGCTATGTTCAAGGTTTCGTTTAAGGCTTCAGGCTTGAATCTTCATACTAAGTTACGGTGGATTAACTAAAGGTCAGATCTGAAAGCAATTCAAGTAGGAAATGGGTGAAGTACTTATTTCACTTGAATAAGGACAACTTGGTCTCAGATCAAGTCAACTAGGAACAGGTTTAAAATAAGTGGAAACAAGCTCTTTTTAAAAGGCAATAACGATGTCTTCGGTGATTTGTCTAGATGTAACTAAAATCTGTGCAAATCCATGTGCAACCTCTACATAAAAGCTCAAATATCATGGGAGAACCCTTCCAATCCCTGACTATGCACTAGCATGCCTTTTTATGCTGCTGAGCCATGCCTCTTTCTCAGGAAAAGATTATTTACCCTTCACATATCCCTTCATAGTGACTGTTGCCTACAGGTAGTAGTCTACCGGTACTGCTTCATTTTTAATGCATCAGTACTACATCATTTTTATCCCATTCTGTATGCTCTAAGACTACTAACTGTGCCATATCAAGTTACTAACTAGACTTACAGTATTTAGTATGTTGACTTATTAGCCAACAGATCTTAAATAATTATTCTGAGTTACTGACCATGTAGCAGATTAAACTGATGAAGACATGAAATATATGCTTTTGACGTATCTTGAAGGGGTGTTCAGCAGTAATGTGCATGTGTTGGTGTGGGAGAAAGTCAAAATGAAGTTCAATTTACATGTTGCAAAAAGGGATTGGGTAGGTAATGAGATCTGATATCTCTATCGGTATAGGATAGTCATGGCTTTTAATAGATTATCCTAGTGTCCATATAGATATCTACAAAGACATTGATTTCACACGTAGTTTTTTTTCCCACTGCTCCATCCTATTCCCTAATGCTGATAGGCAGAATGAGAAGCCAACCTTCATCAATGCAGTTGATATAAAAATCAACAGCATGGCAAAACCACTTCATACCCAAGTTTGAGTCTCTGCCACTGCCACAAAGCCTGACACAAATATATCTAACATTCTATTGCTCTTTGGATAGAATTTCTTTAGCCACTTGCAATCTTGTGATACTTACTGCCTTATGCAAAGAAATATTAGAGCCTGGTACATTTCTGGCCATAAAGCTCACCATCTTAAAAACCCAAACTCTTAAGTCTTGGACACTGGGGGTGGGGGCAAAGGGCAAGGAAAAAAAAAGGAAAGCTGAACATTCTGATGCAGAAAAAATACTTTGTTTGCAACCTAATGCCCCATTTTTAAAACAGCTCCATATTAAACACTGGTATGATCATATTTCTAAAATGTTGCAAAAGATGCATTCCTTTGCTTTTACCATTTTTAAACAACACAGTAGTGAACTAGGATTATTTTTTTTTCTACCCCTATCGATCAGGATGCTGCATGGTTAATCAAGACTAATTTCATACAATAGCAGGTTTTGTTTTGAGAATCTCAGGCATTAGACACAAGATATTTTTTAACAGCTTATCATTGCTTCAGAAAAAAAAAAAAAACAAACCAAAAATAAAACAAAAATCCACAAACAAACAAACAAACAAACAAAAAAAACCTCAAAACCAAAAACCCCACTCTACAGAGAACAGAAAAATAAAATATCCCACAAAATACATGGCACCAAAAACCTGAAGAATATCAGCTTTCCAGAGATGTTGAGCTTTTTCTTTTATTTACCACTTTGCATGGCAACAAATACTGTAGGGATAGAGGAAAATGTACATTCACAGAACAACAAAAACTATACAACCATGTATGGCTGATTACTATACAAACGACTTCAAACAAATATAAAAGCAAAGCCAGATACCTCTCTTCAGAAGCAGCTGATTTCACTTAAAATGGAGGAAAAAATTGCCATTAGAAGCACAATTATCATTAGAAGATAATGAATGTGGTCTGCTGTATTCATATAAAGAATGAAAATACCTTTTCATTTCATATTCTATATTACAGCTCCTCTCCAGACTTAGCTGGGAATATCCCTAAGTCTAATGGGTTAAATGCTTATTATACCACTGTCTTATTTGTAACATAAGGCCCCTACTATAAGCCTACTCTTCATGCAAAATTGCCAATTTATAGCAATATTCCTTGTTTAGAAAACAAGGCTATCCAAACACTATAATTACAATATGCACCAGCAGGCATAACCCTGCATTAATGCACAGACTCCAGATACATTCGTCAAATAGAGTTTTTTTCTCTTTGCCTTCTTCTCAGGGTACTTTTAAGTTCAGGGACAGAGAACATGTCTTCATTAGAAACATTAACATTCACAGGCTGTAGTAAATTTTGACAGTGAAAAGGTCTCTGTAACCTTTAGTTGTGCAGAAATTTACTTCCCAAGAAAATTACAGCTGGCACTGTCTTAATTAATGCTAGCTTTCTTTTCTGAAAATTGTGGGCTTGTCAGTAAAAGAGGCAGAAAAACCTGAGTTTAAAAGACTGGACACAAAAGACACCTAGAAATAAAGCCCTGCAAAATTTCATAATATTGCTCTGTTTTTGTTCTACAGTAAGGAGATGAAAAGATCTAATCTGATTTTGCCAAATGGAACAACATATATGTAATATAGAAATGATTTGCATTCTCTCTTTTGTCTTTGAGTTTTACCATGTAAAGAGAGCTTTTTTAAGCTATTCTGGTTTGAAAGCAATAGGTCAAATAAAATCTATATCTGCAGGGGGAGGGGAATAAGGTATGACTTCATTATTTTTTTTAGCATTGCTTCAAATTCTCCTACTAAATCATAGCCAACAATAAGAATTGCAGCAGTGTTTTTCATGTGATTTTTAATTGCCTGCCATAATTTTCTGATTTTTAGAATTATTTTAGTATTACTATATGAATTTCTTTCTCAACATTTACATTCTAAATGTTTCAGAGTTCTATTCTGATGGTATAAATACTTTTGCTTTGGCATATAAAGATTATTTATTTGCTGACTGAATTTTTATGATCAAGCATGGTCTTTTAATTGCTTGACAAGGTGTTAAGTATATGCTCTATCTCTGAACAGCATTTTCTTACACACAGGTTGGATTATTGTTAAAAGCAAGTAGATTTTTATCCTGTTTCTTTTTTTCTTAAAGACGAAAGCAGCAATAACATGCTTCTACATTCTTTGTCACCAAAATCTCTTAGATGTTGCTTGTGTACATCATCATATTCACTTTTGGAGGAGATTTATAACATTTTGTGTTTGGAATTGCTGTGCAGTTCCCAGCTCCATCACTGGAAGCAATAAAGCTCCAGTTCCAGATAAGACTCTTGTGTATACTGGGACATGACACCACTTTGGCACTACACGAAGCAACAATACTGCATGTCAGCTGTTCATAACATTTTATGCAAGTTTCTACAAGCACTTTAAATTAAGGTGCCCAGTATAAATGCTTTATTCATGTTTATGAAATGATTAGTTGGTGCCACTACATCCTTTAATAACTTATTGTAACGCATGTTATAAAATGCATCATCAATAAATGCTTAAAATGCTGCCACAGCAAGGTGATAACCTCTTACAACAATATTTTAAGATGTAAGTATTGTTCAAATAGTTTGTCTGCTGTTTCAAGGCATACTTCCAAGTTTTTTTACAAGCATGTTATTGAATGTTGCATAAATAATAAAATACTTATAAATATCACCTTAATTTAAAGTGTTACTAAGTTGCCATAGCTGTAATGTACATGCCACATAACCTGAACAAGCATCAGCACAGAAAGGTACGAAAAGAGAAGCATCTTTGTCTTAGATACAAATCTCTGTATTATCGGCCCAAGATAAAAAATTCACAGCATTCTCCAGACACTTTTTATATTTCCCAGGTTTGAACCACAAAACTTTTAAGGAATTGTCATGAATAAGGAAAAAATAATAATAATAGTAGTAGTAGCAGTAACAATAATAATAATAATAAAACCCCAACCTCCCACCTGAAAGAAAAAGAAGGCACCTAAAGTCTTAAGTTCTGAAAAAAATGTCACACACAAAATGTTTTGGCTTTTTATAGCACTTGGCAACATTACTGAAACAATAAAATCCCAGTTTGGGTTATGGAGCTCATATAGACATGCAGGATTAGGGCCTCTCTCTGCTACTTTCTGTACTGGAAAATGAACAGAATAACATTATGGACAAATGTGATAAAACAGAGTACAGTCATAAAGCAGATGCTGATCAGGACATCAGCTTATGCATTTATCTGCTTCTCAGCTTAACCACAATGAGCATGATACTCCAAAAAGGAAGGCAACCTCCGGAACAGAAAGCCAAATTCATTGTTTAAAAATGGTATAACAGAAACTGCAAAAGCATAACAAGGGGGTCTAAGGAAATACTTGCATAAGAGATGTAGTAAAATTTTCCTTGCTCATACTCAAATTAATTGAACTACTTTGAGCTGAGTGAGGAGTCTCAAAGTAAGTACTCCTAGATATTGGCTCTAAACATGAGGCTTTCCATTCCTTTCTGTGAGATCCTCTGTGACCTCAGATTGTTTATTTACAGACAGACTGTGATGAGCCTTTGTTGCAGTTTGAGGAAAGGCAGTCACATGGATACCCAATATGGCTAAAGAGACCCTGCTAAAAGGAAAATTTTACCCTGGAAGGGAAAAAGGCTAAAGGGCAACCCATAGTGAGACATGCTGTGCAGTTACTCCCCGTGTAAGAGCACAGCCCACCTCTGCAGCAGAATGATGTTAGTCTCTGAGGAGGCTGTTGCCAGGGCATGGTATCCACACACACACCAACTTCACCCAGTGGGATCTGCCATCCACGCAGGTCAAATGGGAGCCAGCACAAACACACTGTCTTTTTGCAGCCTGTAGTTGCTGAGCTCAGGCTGCCCTTTCTGCTTTCCCAGGTGCCCACTGAGAATGTGCAAGCCCAAACTTGTTTCCTACAATCTTAACCGCAGGGATGCCACCCCTGCCTCCCTGAGCCATGCCCCTCCCAGAACATGCCTTATTCTGGGCATGTTGCTAATGCGAGGACAAGGTTAGTTCATAAAGGAATCACACCAAAAGGCTCAGTACTGATGTTCTCTCTCTTCCTTCCCATAACAGTTATTTCTTGTTGGACATGACTGATCACAAACTTATTAAAGCACTGAATATTCATCTTTTAACACATTGGGGTACATAAAGGAACTCTCAGCAATTAGCATTCCTGAATTTGTATTCTGCAAATTTATTTCCTCATTTTTTTTTTATTTTTATTTTTTCTTAATGGTTTATTAAAAGCCAGACACTTGGTTCTTAGATCCTGACCCTCTAACCACTTACATATGTGCCCATCTCTTGCATGGGTTCTTTCAGAATCTAGTAGTTTCAAATTCTGGTTTAGCTAGTATTAATAATGTTTCTAGGGTTTTTGGTGCTGACAGTAGGATTTTTCAGGCTTTCTTTCCTGTCAGTTTCCAAGTACTTAAGAGACATCTCTTCTATCTTTTTCTTCTTAATTTTAGAAGTAGAAACAAGTAATTTTTCAGATAGATACTTTCCAATACTCTTATCCATACAGAAGGGTAGCCTGGTAGGCGGGATCACAGAGCAGTTCAAAGGATCCAAGGGTGGGCTGCAACTAGTTAGAATGTTGTGAAAGAAGGCTTAGTAGAAATTCAAATTTAGAGGAGTTTTGAGTTGTTCGCTGTCACCTAGCAGCCAGCTGTAGAGTAACTGATATGTCTCCCTTAAAATAAGTAAACCAACCGTTGCCATTAACCTCATGTTTATGCCACTATGTTATCAGAGGCTTACTTTCTCCAAAGTAAAAAGAATTCAGGGGGATGATATGTACACCCCTTCATTTATTAGTTTGCACTGTTCTTCTCCTGAAAACTCTAGACTGAGATCTTACAGCTGTGAAGTATTTTTACTACCAGTACCCTCTGGCCATTTGGCAGATGTTTCTAACCATTCTGATGCAAACTTAGAGGGCTTTTTAATCTGCCTGGTGGACTGCATATGAATAAATTTAACTGGCTGCTATTTAATTTCTTCCTTTTTTTTTTAACTTATTAAAAAAAAAAAAATCCAAACCAAACAAAATACATATAGATATAGGATAATATTCTTTTGTTTAAAAAAGAATAGAATCTCTATGTGCTACATATTTACCTGTTAATTTATTAGATATCTAATAAAAAAAAACTACAAGTGGATTTACTGACACTGTCATCTAGCAACATACATAACTAAGGCTCCATTTTATTCTTTTGTGTATGAGAGCTTCAAAAATACTTATCTCTGCCTTTCAAATTTCTGGTGTGTGTGTGTACTCTAGTGTCTTCCTGTTAAATAAATAGGGCCCTAGGGTCATAACACCATAGCACGATATTTTTGCCTAACTATTGTTAACATGTGACACTTGCATTTGCCCCAAGATAATGTTCAAATATGTTTTACAGGTTTTCCTAATGATAACCATGATGTTTCATCTTGCCCTTTGAATAATAAGTTTAGCTTTCTAGCCTAAAACCTGGGCACCCCCTCCCACCACCACTACCGCCCTGTTCTTGGTGAGTCTGACATTCAGTTTGGAGAATCTAATGCCAGTAAAGAATCCATATGTACTCCTGATAGTAGCAGGCATGCCTCTTGGAATTTATTTTTAGGTTTCAGTAGAATAAAGTGATATTTTCTTCTTTCAGTTATGTCTTTCAAATGCATTTCCCATCTTTGCAATGTTTATAAAGAAATTTATACTTCATCTTACTGACAATAATTTGCTGTTCAAATTGAATGTATACTGGTTTGTACAATGACATTGTACAAAGGAGAATTTTTTGCAACAGAAGAGTCAAAAAGGAGTTCATATGTTGATCTAGGCAAAGCTAAGGCCACAGATACTGTGAGGATATCTATATTTTACAGAGCAATCTGTTCTTTGCCTGTTTATAAATAGTTATTCAGTTCCTTCAAAGCCAATTTGTTGTTTTGATGCTGATCTTTGAAACTAAGATAACCTAACCTATAACCTAATTAAAAATTATTCCACTTAGAAAGGCTATGTTATACAGGGTTCCAGCACAGCTCTTTGAACATTTCTGAGCTAGTACCAATCCAAGATGAAAGCAAATCCTACTTGGCCTCTGTAGCCATCATTTTGGTAACTTCAATCCAACATTTAAACATCAATTGTTTGCCTCAGCCTGGAAGGTCTAATAAGGATGACACAAACATACCACTGTACCAGAAATCTCAGCACAAAATTCCAAGAGTGTCTGTCCCCCAGGCTGGCCTGCCTGCTCCTGTGCATAGAGTTAGCTGCCTCTAAATACAGTCAATACACACAGTTGCCTGCTAATGCAAAATCTATCATGCTCTGCTGTTGGGACAGGGATGGCAGTCATAAGAGCTGTTGGCCAACACTTCCAAAACACCAAAAGTTTAAAAAACAAATGATGTCATTTCAAATGTACTTGGGATAGAACTTGATCTTACTGCATTCTACTTAGAGCAAACAGAGAATTAACGAAGAACCTGGGTCTGTGTTCTGTCTTCCTTCCAGAATATGTTGGATAAAGATCACAAAATCTCTACTGATCCAACTTAAATGTTTGTGGAAAGGCTGTTTTCCATAATGGACAAGAAAATTATGCAAAGCAGTTATCCCTGCTCTGCCATACTGCTTGCCTGCAACCTGTCCTATCAGTTGCAAAGATTTCTTTGAAACATTATTTCTGCTTGGTCTTTCCCAACTGAAAATGTGCAAAATGATTCTCTGAAGGAGATGCAGAGAATTGGAATCTGAACTACTCAGCATATTTCTATTAAACTTGACCTGTGTATTTGCTGCACATAAAAGACAGAAGGCTATAAGAGGTAACAGTTCCTTTATTCTCATCTCTGATTTGATCCATGTATGTTCTGGGGAAGATCTCTGTGGGCTTCTGTGATTCCCTTTTTCTGTCATTTCCCCTGAGTCTGTTCCAATGCCTTTTATTCCTTCCCCATCTTCAACACAGAGGAACTCGTAGGCCTTAAAAAGAAGGAAAACACTGACAATTGTCATGGTCTGCATTAGAAGCAAGAGCTTGAAAATGTATTTTCTCCCACATATATTATTTTTCAAGCACAACATCATTTTTAGATACCCTCATTATTTGTTTATTTTTAGCACATATCAAACCACAAAACCACAATTCTCCCTCCAAGGCTATATTTGACAAAGTTACAGAGACTTTCCAGACCACCTCAAAGCAGAGATTAATCCAAACAATATAAACCTCTCACTGTTCCACAGGAGGATGGCATTTGATTGGATTATTTAGGGAGGACAAAATGTTTTTGTTGATGAGAGAGATGAAATCCTCAGAGAGGGAAATCAATCTTATGTAGAGACCCTGGAGCATTGATCTTGGTGTACATTGACAATTTCTGGTTGTTTAGCTATTTGGAATGACCGCACAAAATGAGCAAGTTGTTACAGTTTTAAGGTTTTGGTATTTATTGGCAACCCCAGTGCTCATATGATTAATCACACATTCAGAGTGTGAGCTCAGTGGAAATTGACTGCAACACAGCAGAAACAAAGTTTTCAGTTATCATTGTGAAATAAATTGAAGCTATATCCCTAAGCAGATTTGTCTTCAAGTTTCCAATTTGCCTTGTTAAAAGTGTTGTTTATACAGTAGTTAGCAAAAATGCAAGTAATTACACACAGAATTCATTCTAAGTGATTCTATATATGATTTTTTTTCCTCTTTATTGGTTTTCTGTCTTTATTATCCGTTATTCTGTCATACCTAAGCAGAAACTGTATTCAAGAAAAATCAAGATATAACCAGGCCATGGAACGGGCACTTCCTTATACTGAGGACAGCATTTATTGGATGTAATGCTCTAGACAAGGCCTTCTGAACAAACTAATCCAAATGCAAATATCCTTTAATAAACTACTTTTCTCTTTGTATTTGGATTCCCCCATGCTTATCAGATTGAAGCAGAACAGAAAAACATTTTGATTTATATGTTATATTTCATTTATTGAAATAATATTTATTCAAAAAGGAAATTTTTTTCAAACACTGCTAAGTTTTAAAATACATATTTCATATTGCAAAAATATATGTTTCTTTTACCAAAAAACATATGCAAAAATAACGTCATGATTATAATTGGAAATTGGAGAGTAATTTGGGGAATACAAACATTGAGAGAATGGATTTAAAAATGAGAAATGGCAGTTAGGCAAAAGTACTGCATCTATGAAAGGTGGAGCTGTTCTAGCTTTTGTGTACTGGTAGAGACTAGTGCTGGCAAAGACTGATAATGTTTTATAAGCCTTCACACTTGCCACTGGGATCTCAGTGTAACCTCAAAGCAAGCAGTTGCTAGGATGTACTTGCTCAAGATTAGAGCAAACCTGTGGAACAGAAAGGGGAAACCCTGTAAGGCTGGCCTTGTGTTTCCCTAGAGAGGCTTGCATACTCATAATGTACAGAAACTATAACCAGATCAGGAGAGACCTAATTACAGAGCTCAGAGATGTTAATGACACAGAGAGATTTACATGCAGCTGAAATTATGAATATCTCTAAGCCAGTAGTTTTATCTCCACAGGACTGCCTTCAGTACCAATGCTTTATAATCTGGGATCTTTTTCTGTAAAGTTGAGCCTTTCATACAGTCAAAACCATTTATTTTTTTAGTGAAAAATACTCACCACAAAACTCTGTAAAATTTTATTGACCAAGATTTTTTTCTCTATTTGTAATTCCTTCTGTTATGCCCTCTCTGAATAGGACTTGCAACAATAATTCCTCACATTTATCTTTCCATCTTTCGATCTCAAAATCCTATATCTGATTTGGACACAGTAATCTCCAAAGCAATGAATACCCCTTTAATTTACTGAGTCCTTTTATGGACAGAATTACTGAATGATTTTTCTTAGGGTTCTTATTAGGACAAGGGGAGATTTTTATGCTTATATTTATTTATTTTACAATTTGTGTAACACTGTGGTTGCGCAGTTGCCTGACTTCTATGTTCCTTGTTTCTCTTTAGCTTCAGGGAAACATCCCCTATATCTTTACCTGTAGTGGAGATAAGGAGTTGTCACAGCTGCTGTCCATGCAGTCCTCAAAACAGAGAGTACTGTAATAAATCCTATTTTATTTTATGGACAAATAAATGCTGAGGTAAAATATTCGAGGATCGTTGCTTGAATACTTGCCATAGCAGCGCTACTGTAATAACCACTATGACATTAATTTACTGCAATGTGCCGTAGGAAGAAGGAAGAAGGAGGGAGAAGGGCATTAAAAGAGAAAAATTACTATCCTTCGGATTTATTGGGATTGGCCTTCCTCATTTTCAGCCATCATTAGTTGATTAGGTGCTGATGACAGTATGGACAAGTGTGCTAGAATAGTTGGCTAAGAAAAGCCCTAAAGGTACTCTGTTAATTGAGATGATGTTCATATTGTACTTACTGAACATAACTGCAGACAGTGAAATAAGAGCTTAGTGTTGTGTAACAGACCACATGAACATTCGCTCATTATCAGTCTGTAAAGGGGTGAAAACACTGCATATAGACTACTATTACTAGAGGAAAAGAGATAATATTAAAAACTAGAGGGGACTGTTGTGAGAAACTCTATTTTACACAGTATTGTGGGAGGTGTTGAGAATCCTGTCTAACGCTATTCTGTAGTCCCATTAGTGAGACATTACCGTATCAAAGGATCTGACAATTGACTTAATGCCTTCATTGTGTAAGAGCTATGCACCTGAACATAACCAAAGACCCAGAATTGCTTACCCACCAGAGGCTTAAATGTTATTGATAGGCTTTTGGTGCTTATATTTCACATACTTTAAATTTTAAGGTAATTTGGAGAGAATGGCAAAGAAATGCCACTATATTACTTTTAATATTTTTGAAAAGTTAGTTGCACATGAAGAGAGAAACAAGTGTACCTCTGCTCAGAACCTGCAATGCAATAGATATTTTGAATCAACAGTAACATTTTAGTAACAATGGTAATGTTATTACCAATAACTCTATAATGTTAAATGATTTAATATGGACATTACATTGCTTCTTGCTATGGTCAGGGTGAATTTCAAACTCAGAACCTAGACGGACAGCCACATGAACAAACCTCTAAAAGCTTCAGAATAAAATGGACAGCAATTTAACCGATCCTTTGAGCTTTTAGGCAAATCCACAACTTTTTTTTCAGACAATAGTCTTATGAATATATTATCCAGAGAGCAAAATGATCCCTGTATCTGAACCATTGTCCAAATTTAAAGCAACTCTTTCAGAAAAGTGAGAAAATTAAATCTGCCAGCATGCCCATATCCTGGGCTGCATCAAAAGGAGTGTGACCAGCAGGTCGAAGGAGGTGATCCTGCCCCTCTACTCTGCTCTTGTGAGACCTCATCTGGAGCATTGTGTGCAGTTCTGGTGTCCTCAACATAAAAAGGACATGGAACTGCTGGAACAAGTCCAGAGGAGGGCCACAAGGATGATCAGGGGACTGGAGCACCTCCCCGATGAAGACAGGCTGAGAAAGCTGGGGCTGTTCAGCCTGAGAAGAGAAGGCTGCGTGGAGACCTCAGTGCAGCCTTCCAGTACCTGAAGAGGGCCTATAGGGATGCTGGGGAGGGACTCTTCATCAGGGATTGTAGTGACAGGACAAGGGGTAATGGGTTAAAACTTAAACAGGGGAAGTTTAGACTGGGTATAAGGAGGAAATTCTTTCCTGTTAGGGTGGTGAGGCACTGGAACGGGTTGCCCAGGGAGGTTGTGAGTGCTCCATCCCTGGCAGTGTTAAAGGCCAGGCTGGATGAAGCCTTGTGTGGGATGGTTTAGTGTGAGGTGTCCCTGCCCATGGCAGGGGGGTTGGAACTAGATGATCTTGAGGTCCTTTACAACCCTAACTAGTCTATGATTCTATGATTCTATGTTCATATTGAACACATCCAATTGCAGTCAACGAGACCTCAGCAACATCAGAAACAATTCACACAGAACTATGAAAACTCAAAACATGTTGCTTAGTCATAAAGAGACATTATTCCTACTCATTAAATTTTAGTAATAATCAGCTGTTAAATATCAGTATTTGTTAATCTACCATGGCACGTCACTAGGGTGACTGGTGAGTTTAGACCAAACCTGTTAGCAACAGAGTACCATGGACCAGAAGAGTGCAGAAACCAATATTTTTTCAGCTTAGTTTGTGCTTCAAGTGTTTTACTACACAGTCAAATCAGTAATTACGCATATAACTGGTCATCCATGCTCTCTGATACTGTTGTTGTCACTAAACTTTAGCCAAGTTTTCTTACGGGATGGTATTAAAATTGAAGTCATTCTTTTGCCATCAGATTCTTCTTACAATAAATATAGTTCTACCTTTAATACTCCGTGAGAAAACAAATGGCATTGCTTTTTTACAGAAAACATCTGTTATGACTCCGGAATTAAGCTCAGTGGAAGGGGAGTTACGATTGATCACATCACTGTATATCTAGACACAGTGTGGAAGCATTTTTAGCAGAAGGCCTTGAAAACCAAGGGAACGGTCTGAAGTAGCCACAAGAAAAATGAGGAATATTTGAAGAGTCAAGATAAGGAATCAAGACATCCAAAACAAAACAGAGATTCGGGATTAAAGACACATAATACTCTTAAAAATGTTAGTGCAAAAATATTCCCTTTAAAATACCCATCCAAGGAAGCTTTAACAGGATCAGGCTTTTCCAGTTCATGTTGTCTGTCTGTTTCTAAAATCACTGTGATTGTGGATTCATGTATTATTGTCATGGCAGTGACAGAGAACAAATCTATTTAAAGTGTGCTTTACCATGAGCCTGTCAGCATTTGGAATAGAAGAGTGATAGATTTGACAGGTCTGAGAGATACTGTTTCCTGACACTACCTGGACAGGCTGACACAAGTAGTAGTAATCCACAAGGCCTAAGCACTGAAGTTTTCACCATGTCTTGCAGTTGACTGGGCACGGTGGTGTTACATAACTAAGGACAGGAAAATAAGGAGAGTAAAAGTTTAATGTGTAAATCTAGCACAGTGGAGATCAGTTGCTAGCTGCAGAGTGGGAAAACACTGAATGAGGTAGAGTGACACAACAAGATAGTAGCATCTATGATAATGCCACAAGATTGGCGAAGACCAGATAAGGAGTAGGAAGTCTGTGTAAGTTTTCCCATTGTTACCAAAAGTACTACTGTGGAACAAGAATGAATAGGGCGGTAATTTCTGTAGGAAACCCTGCACAAATAATTTTGTAGTAGCATGCTCACATCAAACTAAACTGCTTTACTCAAATTTCTATAAAGTCATATAGCTTGCATTGCTCGTGTCCCATATATATACATGTATATTAGCAAACTCTCACTCTGTATCTGCCTAAATAGAACTAGATCTTCTCTCAACCTGTATAGCTCCCTCTCTCCCTCTTATCATACCTTCAGACCTACTTTATCCTATTCCTCTTCACAATAGTGAGAAGCAGCCTCTGCTACACTATACAACTACTTAGAGGGGCTGCTACTCCAGTGTGACAACCAGAATAAAATACTGAGATCGGCATAACGCACTTTAGTTCCTTCAGTCAGTGTTACTGTCATTAGTATAACTCCTCCTCCTCCCACTGATCAATATGGAGTCTTTTCCTCTCCACACCAATAGATGCAGGGAAGTGTGGCACCAGGCTTGCAGTCTCTTCCTGAGAGCAGATGAGTCTTCCAATCTAAACAGTTCTTCCATTACAGCATCATACTGATCAGCTGAGACAAGCATTAGCCAGTGACACAGGATGAGAATAGGATCCAGTTTTCAGAACAGTGGGCAAGAAATTATTTTATTTTTTTTTTCCCCTACCCCTTTAAGGGCTTCTACATTTAAAGCAAGGCAAAAATGGAAAGTGTTTATATGGGGCATGAAAATGATCAATATCCTTGTAGTTAATTATATGCACTTATAACTTAGTCAGTTTTTTCGTTTTTTTTTTAAATCTATATAATAGATATACACCAACCTGGTCTTTCAAATGACCAGATGCCTTGGGAGTGATGAAATTGAAGCTGAATTTCCTGTAATGCAATTTAAGATGTGCTAGAGCCTTCGGAGATGGTATTAATACCATTCTTCATGCCTCTAGCACCTATGAAGCAGTTGTTACACAGCAGAGTGCTTTATCTTCCTTCCCCAGTTTCCTGTGAGATACGATTAAAACATAATACCTTTATGGCAGAAACCACCTTTGCATCAAGAAGTCTAATGAACAATACAAGTCAGTGCATGATGTTATTCAACTCAGCTGAAGTCCACACTCAATCAATTCACTTTCTTAGCACTTTCCTGCCAGTTAATATTGGACAGTAAAATGGTATCTGAGCTTGTGTCCAGGTTGGTAAGAGAAAGAGTTAGTGGCCAGAAAAAAATGTCTAATATTTTATTCTATTTACTGAGGCTGAGGAAGGATGAGTTTCTTGGAGGAGGGCAAGGAGAAGTTAATTAAAAAAAAAATCTTCAAAGTGTTTAATTTTGCTACATATAAGTTGTCTATACAGCTCTTAGGGAAGGTTCAATCACTAGCAAAGTAAAACATGATGGATTCGTGTGCATCCTCCTAAAACTAGCAGAAGTATATCAGGGATTAAGCCACTTTCCCCCCATACTATACTTGATGTCAAGTGAAAGATGAGATTTCTTTCCCCTCTGAGACAGCGGCCACAGTCTTTTAATATATTCAAAATCCATTACATGTTATTCTCATCCAGGATGACCAACACTTGCTAATGCCCCTGAGAAATGGAAACGAAGCTGTCCTGTCCCATTACAGCTTTTAGACTAGATGAGGCCAGGTTAGTCACTATGAACAAGGTCTCAGTGAGGGCTGTTTAAGGATACCTGAAAAGACAGCCAAGTGTAAAAGAGAAGACTGGGAATTACGGGGATTTATGAGTAGCATAGACAAAAATTGTAGCAGGAAGAAATCAGTAAAGGTATTATTGATAGGGAGTAGAGACACATACTACAGTCAGGTGTCAGACTACAGAGGAGAAACTGGTAAAATTATATAAACTGAAGTAAGAAAAAGACATGATTATATTTCTAAAACTGCATCTTGCTAACTTGTAGAATCTTCTAAAGCAAAACAAGCTGTATCTCAGGTGGCACTCACAACTGCCTAGGGAGACTGCCTGTGTTTGACAGATTTTGATTTTGTGACAGTGTTCATATTTTATGAAAGAATAACATTACCCTTTCTACATTTATACATCTACATTTATACATTTTTACCTTTACACATCTTTGCTACATCTGTCTTCACTGATTTTTCTAAGAAATCAACAGAGCAGTTGTCAATCAGATCTTCTAGGAACATGCACTAGATACAGGAACATATTTCGCTTCTTGTTTCTTCTTGGTTTGGTTTGGTTTTTATTTGCTATATCTCCTTACTTCCCATTAAGCATTTCCAGACTGACTGGAACTCCAAACCTCTAGGCAATATCTTGAGCAGCTCCTATAAAAGCGACTCATGGTGTTTCACAAAGCTTATCTTTCCTGTAGCACTTGTTCAGCTACTAACCCAGTAAAGACTTTTAATACTGTAAGAGATTGGAATTTTTAGCTTTACTTTTTAGCAAGCAGCCTATTCTAACAATTTTTTTCATTTCTCAATCAAGTTCATAAGGCAAAGTAATTTTTTAAGACCTGACACTGTTTACCATATCCAAATTGACATTGCTCTTTGTCTTTTAATTGCTGAATGTTTCATTTCGCAACTTTTCCTTTACAACCTAAGTTGCCTTGGTGAGTAAGGGTTATAAGGATTGCTTTCCAGTCCTCTGGACTACCCCTGAATGACTTAGATCTGCTCGTTAGATGCCCCAGGTCATTCTAGTGATTCTTCTCATGCTCTGTGCCACCAGGTGGAGGATTCTGCATAAATATAACGGAATGGAGATAACCTTTTTCCTTTGGCACAGCCACACTTCTTCACTCAGTGCAGGGATGCCAGTTATCTATCTTGGTGTAACCTGCATCCTAAATGTCCAATGAGCTGACCCAAATTTTTTAGAGAAGTACCATGAGTATTTCTGTGTTGTCTTTTCACTGTAAGAACTACAACCTAGGGCTTACAAAAGAGCAGGAAGAAAGGCTAGAACAGACGTGCTTTTGCCAGCTGGAAGCTCCTAAACAGAGGCATTCTCAAAGAATTTTGTTAAGGAGAAGTTGCACAGCTACAGTTAGTTTTCAATTATTTGCGTGGTGAATATGTTTAGAGAATCAACTTCTGTTTAATCCTATTTTTATTTAGAAATTCTTAAAATACATTTCAAAAATTCACAAGCTCCTGTTTGCTAAGATGGAAAATACTCAAGGCCACTCAAAGCTGTTACACATGTTCTATAAAAGAAGTGAACCAAAATAAGTACCTAGATTATTCAACACAAGAGGATATTCCAGAATACGCAGCAAGGTTTGTACAACTAATAGAATATTTTTCTTGCGCACTGCTAAAATAAGTTGCAGTTGCAATGTAGCAGACCTCAAAAATCAAAATAAAGGAGGACCCTGAAAAAAGGAAAAATACCAGTTTCAGTATATCCCTTGGCATACAGCAAGAGGGAATCCTGTGAAATGTAGAAGCAGAGATTAGGAAAGAAATACAGTTAACAATTGTTCTCATTGCAGAGCACATCTCAGTCTTTGCTCTGGACTCAGGTAAGGAGCACTTCTATTTACTGTATAGATGTGCAACATGGCCCAAAGGTGCTCTGCAGAACCCAATATGAAATGAGGACAGAGTCAATTTCTAGCATCTGAGTGGGATACTTTGGCAGTCTTCCCTCTTTCTGTTAAATATCCTGCCATGACTGTCACTCAGGCAACCCTGGAGGGCAGTCAAGGCATGGCACAGCCCGGTTTTGATATGCTGTTCAATATCCGTTTAGACGGGCCAAGATCAACATTCTGCTAAATCTCAGAAATGTCTTAGGAGCCGAAGCAGCAGTGGAGGCTGCACAAGTGCAGATGTGCCTTAGGGCATGCCTAGGTAGGCAGGTGCAGACAGCTGCATCCCAGCTGTGCTTGCGTGTGGAGCCACACAGCTGGAAACAAGCCAACAGCAGTTTGGAAGCTGCATAACCACACTAGCATAAGACTGAAGTGGAGATGGTATGAGCATGGCAGACCTGCCCATGGGCATGTGGCTAATCCAGCTGGCTGAATATGCTCATCTGTTTGAAAACAACCAAATGGCCAAGTGTCTCGCTGAATCAGGGCAAAAATTTGGGGTCCTTGTTTAAAAAAACCCCCCTTTTTTAGAACATTTGCTGTTGGGAACCAGTGGCACCCAGACATAATATTCCTATGAATGGAGTAATTAAAATGTTATGAAAACCCCAGAAAGAATGTGAAAAAAATTTTAAAAAAGCCAAAATTATTATAAACTTAGGGAAATACGCATTTACCAAGTAAATAATAGGGGGTTTTGAAAGTCTTAAAAGCTTAGCACAAATCTAAACCCTCTGGTATTCATTCTCAGGAGAGACATTTGAGACAGATACACCCAAGAGAATGCAATTGATGAAAAGGAAAATATTCCAATCTCCTGGCTAAACAATGTGCTTTGTGCAGATTTTTATTAAATATTTTACACAGGAAATTAAAATAATTTGATAATTGTTGCATGATGCTAAGATACCAAGGTGGTAAAAATATTTTAAACATCATACCAAACCCCAGAAAGTTCAAAGTTAATGTTGATAATCCACATTAACATGCCTATTATCCTCATTATTGCTAATAGCAATGTCTAACACCTAAACTGCAGTTCTGTAAATCTTTTCAGAAGTAGCATTTTAAACCTGAACTCAAAGGGAATGTTCATGTATTGTATGAGTTTAAAGATGAAGGGCTATATACTGCTGTGCTTTTTTTTTCTAAAGATCTGAATAATTTCAAATCAAAGAAGACTTTCTGATTTATTTTTTTTAAACCTCTTGTACCCTCTTCCTTCCTATTATAGCATTTTTTAACAAGAGTTGAACTCATCTTTCATAGCATTACAACATTTATGCATGATCTCCAAACTGAATGGTGACAAGGCTGGACTACAGTTCAGACTAGAAACTGAAGCATATCTTATTTCATGGAAGCTACATGGAAGCTGTTGAATATTGCTAATCTAACTCATGGTCCCTGCCAAGCAATGCAAGAGAAAAAAAGTTCAGAAATGACATAGTTTTCAAACTTTGAAAGGCATTTGCATACAAAGTGTATATTTACAGTGAAAAACTTGACAGTTACAGTGGCTGATACAGTAGAAACTTTTTCTGCACATGTACAAATATTGTCAAAAAAGCTTTAGAATTTAATAGTAATTAATGCTTATGAAATAAAGGCAAAAGTTTTAAATGCCTGGGATAGGTTATGATATTGTATATATTTTCCCTTCATTTAGGAAGGGAAATAAAAAGAAAAGAGAAAATATAGCATCTGTACTCTGATTCCTGTTTTATATTGTGTCCTTACTTCATGCTGCAAGTAATGAAAACTAAGGTATATATTTCTCAGAAGAACTTAGGTTCACTGTTTGTTAACTATCTATTTTTGGAACCACAAACACTACTTCAGTTTTAATTCTCTGATGAAAACTATGATTTCATGACCAGCAAGACTGTACTGAGAACTTAAAACACTGACATGAGGCTTTTTATTTCATATTTAAAAGAAAAAACAAGCAAACAAATAAACAAACCTAAACCTATAATTCCTGAAAAAATAGTTGTTGTCCCCGATGTGCAGGCTTATCTAAAATAAACATTAATTAAAATATAGCCATTTTAAGTTATCCTAAGCAACATATTTGCAGAAGCATTAATTCACTTCGAAGTTGCACCTGAACTGATATATTTATATCTTGAGGAAAAAAAACAATTTGTCAGATCCTACTTGCTCAGAGTATTTCTCTGATTTTAGGTCAGTATTCCTACTGGAGTTCTGTGTACTACAAAGGCAGATAATGAATTTTATGTGCCAAATTTGAAGTAACAAAATCAGGCACAGCTTTACTAAAGTTAAATGAATTGTCCCTCTTGCATCAATGATAAACTTGGCTTTTTACGAAATATTAAAACAAAGAAAGATAAAATACTAACAAAGGCTTAACTTGGTCATGCTTCATATATACATTATCTAAAAACATCTACTTTTGGTTTTTAATTGTAGTGGTGTTCTGTAAAGAAATATGACCTTATAGGCCATTTTCAGGAATAGAACAGTCTATATATTAAAAGGCAGCAAATGATTCATAACTGCTTAGCGGTCAGGCCTGTGGGGCCATGCTTCCCATGTGAAATTTTTTTCTGCATTGCAAACTCTTACATTAAATTGTGATAAATGAAGAGCGGAGGCTATTCATACAAATCAATGACTTTAGTGTATGTGTCATTAGCCTGAGAGATGCAGGCAGCGGTCACTACTATAAATCATGTGATGATCTGCTGTCTGCAACTCGATGCAAGCAAGCAGATGCATTAGGAAGGTTAAAGAATGAAATTAATCTGTGCATTTCCCTTCTCTTTTTTTTTTTTTTTTTCCCTTTAGTCACCTGGTCATATGGAAAGAATTAAAATCACATGATCCAAAGTTAAACCAGCTACAGAACAGTAAATTGGCTAAGTTAGGTATCACCTTTCAACTTAAAGTTAATTAAATAATAATGGGATTAATTTATTCATCGTCACAGGGAAAGTAAAATATATAGAATAGGTAAAATCCACCAGTGCTCCTCACACAGGAGTTGATATTATTAATTGCTTTTAATGCAGACTGTGGCACAAGACCACATGTAAGAGATCAAGCACACCGCAAAATGTGCTCTGATACTTTTAAGTACAGCATATTTCTTTCTTTGCATTTTATAAATCCAGTGTTTAGTAACCCATGGCTATGCTCTTCATCCCAGTACCTTGGAGTGGGTTATGAATATGAGCCAGGTTGAATGTATTACTGATGGCAGAATACATTTCCAGTTATCTCTGACTGGGAGTGTTAATGGTGAGAGTGTGCAAAAGGGGTCAGGGACAGTAAAAAGAGATATGGACAATATAATTTTAAAACAGGAATTAATGAATTTGGGAAAGCCATATTTGATGTAAATGTTAGGCCAAAGCCTTCAGTCTTTACTAAATACTTACTCAGGCAAAACACTGACTTCAGTGACAGATTTCCTGGGATGAGGACTAAATATGCCCCAAGAGTCAGATTGTCCCTTACTTTTACAGAAGAAAAAATCAGAAGATCATGCAAGAATCCTGCCCCCTATTGCATCCATGTAGATCCTACATGAGATCATACACGTCTGCTTTCCCCGGCTGCACTGCTTCCCATTTGCAGTTCAACATTACCTAGCAAGTACAAGCTACCATATTGCATGGGTGGCATGATTTAGTGCCAGGTGTCCCTGCCCATGGCAAGGGGCTTAGAACTGCATGATCTTAAGGTTCTTTCCAATCCTAACTATTCTATGATTCCATTCTGTGATTCTATGTTACAGAGCAGGAGGCACAGGGCAGGAGTACACCCAGGAGTAGCAACACTCAACATGCTTATGCATAGGTCTGTAGTGCTCCCGAAGTCAAGTGATATATTGGTGAGGACTCCAGGATTTGGCCTCTTATAACTAGTACAGACTGTAAGAAAGAATGTTAAAACCTGTTTTAAAGACTCTGCTTTGAGCTAGCAGTTGACTATGGGCACAATCAAGTATAAAAGCAAATTAATGACAGAAGTGGTTGCATTTCAAAGGTGCTTGAAGCAGTCCATGTGCATAAAATAGTGCAGAACACCTTTATGCTTATGAAGGGCACTATAAATCAATAAAGTATAAGTTAGCTTGGACAGTGATAAGTATTGCATGTGCTTAATTCACTTAGTTATCCTTCCAAAAAAGATAATACACTCAATGTAGACATATTTCAATTGAATTGACAGTAGATCAGGACCGAGCAAGCCTGGAGACTGAATTACTTTTATCCATCCCATCAAGCTTAAGGATGAAGTTGCAAACAAAATCAATGTCAGAAAGGTCTTACCATTTCTTACAATAACATAACTACTATTACTTGTAGGGAAAAAAATTGGTAATAAGTATTAAAAATAAAACATCTGTCCTGTTATAGTGCAAACATTTACCAGGATAGGGACTAATGACATGAATTCAGATTTCTAAATTCCTCAAAACTAGAAAAAAAGCATAAAATCTGCCTCACATAATTGCTCAGAGACCACAAAAATTATTATTAACTAGGCTTGCCTAATAAAGGTGGGGAAGAGTTGCAGTCAGTAGATTTAAAACTGCTGTGAGCTGATTCTCCCAGTAGAGACAGTCTCTTGTGTATTGTTCCACTGTCATTTAATTACCACATTGACTTTGCATGTATTTATTTGTATTTGATAGTATTAAGTTTAGGGTACACATCACACACACATTTTATGTTCATTTTCCCCACTATCACTTCGTTCTCCAGTTAATCCCATCTAGTGATTAGGACTTTGTTACTTTATGTTTACAACAGTGATTGAAGTGTAGTGCAAATACCATACATAGATTTTAGGGTTGCTGGTAGAACATGAGCTGGAACAATAGAGTTTAGAATAGTCAAATTATCCTAGACCTTGCTTATAATTTATCTACATTGCTCTGCAGCCTGTGCTGTAGCAAGCTTCTCCAAAATCAGACCCATCTTGAGTAGTAGAGGAAGGAGAAAAAGGAAGCAGTGATATCAGAAACATTGAGGTAGAATAGTCCAGTATCCAGCTACAGAATCGGTTTGCTGTAACATGGCGTTGGTACTCTATCAGTACTTTATTAGATACATTTCTTTTTTTCCCAATGTAAACTCAGTGATTTTAGGAAGTCACATCATATTTGCGTCTTAATTTCCTGGGAAGTTGTGTTTCAACCATTGCTCCAGCTTCCTGTTTATTTTCTACCCATTCATGGAGCAAGAAAGAGCTGTATTTTAAACCCAAATGAGAGGAGCTATAATGCAAAAATAAGAGATGGCTGTCCATTTTAAAATTCAAGTTAATTTTTCAAAATTTTTGCTACAATTGCTTTTTAAGGAAGCAAACAAGAATTCTGAAAAACTTTGGTAGCAACCTGTAAAAGTCAATGGACCATCTTAATATGAAATAAAAAATGAAAAATATTTTGTGGATGAAATTTTTCCTTTCTTTTGGAAAAAAACCCCATCCTTTCTTACTGGTGACTAACTCCTGATTTTTATATCACACATCACTGAGTAAATGCCAAAAAAAAAAAAAAAAAAAGATAAAAGCTCTTTACAGTCAGTTGCTAATTTTACATTGTAGATTTAAATTGTGGGTCAACAGGAAACTCAAGTTTAATTTTTAAACATTACATTAAGGAAGTATTTCTTACAAAAGCAGCTACTTCATTTGAATGCTTGATCCCACACCGTTTATTTGTTGCACAATGCACTTCACATAGGGCTAAGTGAGCTACATAAGGCTCATTTGGAAACCATATGGTGGCCATAGCATGAATCACCTGCTACCTTAGTATTTCCTCAACACAGTATTTCTTTCCAGGTCCTGCCTCTCACTGGACTCCATCATGCTAGAACTGATTGCCCTCATTTCCAATTAGCTTCAAAGTGAAGGCACTTGGTAGTGTACAGAATTAGCTCAGCTCCCTACATATGTCAAGGGTTTTTTATTCATATGACCCTACTTGGTCCTCTCATGAGAGTAAGGACTGCTCATATAAGGCAGGAGTCAGATCCAAACCCTTAAACAGCAATTATATCTCCTTGAAGTTAGAAAGACCTGTCTTAGGGGCAAAAAACCTAGCAAACTTGTTGATGTCCCTTTACTGGTTGTGTATAAAGCATGCTGATGAATAGGTGTTGACGTTGCTAAACAAAGGTATTACAAGCAGATTATATCCAGGAACCTGGACGACTGCAGAAGGAGGGCAATGCAGACCTTTGGGCTTGCTATATCTCCCAATTACTACACAAAAGACTAAAATACAGGGTCATTCATAAAAGTGAATAAATGTTTCTAAATTCTTATCTTAAACACACTTAAGCTTAAAGCTATTTAATTGAGGATTTTAAAGCATGTAAGCTTTACAAAGCTGCGGCTACCTGCTTCGTTCTCTTGCTCTTATTTTTGCTTTTATCCTTTTAGTCTTGAAGAAGCCTAATTAGAAGCTTGAACAGGGCTCTCTCTCCCTGCCCTTAAATCAGTAATTGGCTTCAGTGCAGAGACTGTCAGGAAATTAACACATCACAACATGACAGCTGTTAATTTTTTCTCCTTATTTGTCATATGAATCACTGCTGATTTGCCAGAGTGCATAACAAATTAGTGGTCTGTAATCAGCGGCCTCTCTCCTGTGTGCAGCACCTACTTGTTTTTCCCCTTTTCTCCTGAAGTCCATTACTTCACTGCTTCAGCAGGAATGACTGTTGCTAGGTGTGTCATTGTCAATAAATCAGAATAAGCAAATGCTAAAAGCGCAAGAAGCTCTTTAAACTTTGATGAAGGCTTTTAGTTACATTTTTAAACTTACACTTGGAACTGGATTTTTTTTTTTTTAAATTGTCACTCCCTGGCATAATATACTGTCAAGTTTTCTGGTATCATCTTAAGCTCTGCATTCTTCACAATGTAGAGGTGAAAATGTCATTTGCAAAAATTAAAAGATTTTTTTTGAAAATAATTCTTGAAACTGTAAGTCCTGCTGTGGACCTCATGTCAATAGATAGCAATTAGACACAAAGCCCAGTGAAATTTTCCTGTTGCCTTGAGTTATATTCACTGTTTTTCTGTGTAATAAACTACTTAATACAAGTCAGTGTGCTTTACACACCCATAGAACTGTACGTCTAGAAAAATCCTTGATTCAAATAAAAAACACAAAAGTTTGAAAAAGTTAAATTCTCTCTCTAGACAGTGATGCAATACAATCTGAGCATTTCTGGCTACCTCTTTTCTAGTTTGTATGTTTTATAATTGGTGGTTTATATGATGAAGGCCATGAGAGCAATACAGAATAGTATGCAAAAGCTGGAACACTTCTTCCTATACCTCTGGGCTGTGCTGAGACCTTTTGTTCAAATGACAGTTTAAGAGCTCTACTACTGGCCTATTGGCTGGTGTTCTCATAAAATTGGGAATGCTCTGGAAACACTAATCAGAAAAACTGAACCCTAAATTATCCTATGTATGTAAGTAAACTGTATGGACTCATTATATATTCAGTATCTTGTGCCTTAAACAAATTGAAGTAAAACCAGGAATATGATGTATTTCTTTGGGAAAACAGCCTAGTAGGAACTCCATGTTTCATAATTTTGAAATGTTGAAACATGTTTAAAGTGCAAGTTCCCTGTAATTTTTCATGTTCATAAAATATTTTTTTCCCTTTTATCTAATCTGAATAAACTACTTTAAAGCAAGAACAATGGAAAATGAAGAAACCTATACTCTGAAGTAAAATGCCACATAATACTTTATATACATCACACTTTTTCTCAAAACTCAAATACTCCATCTTCTCCATGAGAAAAAAATGAAAAAACATGAAAAAACTATTCTATGCTTCAAATGGTGCCTGAACACTGAGTGTTTCTGAAGAACCACTGCTTCATGCAACCACCATGCAAGTGTGCTGTAAGCAAGGTCATCTTCACACCAGGAGGCAGGGAGGGAGATCCCGACTCTGTGAAGTCAGTTTTGCAAGGTGCTGGCCCTGATCCAGCAAAGCACTTACACACCTGCTTTGCTTTTAAGGTAAGCATAGATTTAAATGTCTCAGAGACAAAGTGCTCCATGCCTCGCAGTATGCATATGTTTATAAGTAAGATTTATTTCATGATTTGCAGACACTGCACAATGAACTAGTACTCTAACTCTAAGGGTACTATTGCAATTTTCAGTAAGACTAGTTGACAATTATAATTTTGACATTTCAAAGTCTCTTCAGAAGAGTTTTCCCTACAATTAGTTGGTGTTTTGTAGTTACATGTTCATACAAACATGAAATAGTTATTTTCATGATAATATCTAATTATTTTCAGAATGTAAAGACTTGGATTATTTTTCAGTATTACGTGCATCTTCTCTGTTATTTATGTTTTAAAAAACAGTGAAGGTTTAACTAGTTGTAGGAGTTTAAAAATAAAGCCTTGATATTTGAGTTCTTAAGTGCAATTGAGTTTTTTAAAAATATTTTTCTTTCTATAAGAAAAAGCAAACTATTTCAGAAATAATTTTTTGTTGTTCAGTGTTCATAAGTATCTTTTTTGAGTAAAAGGCAAGCTTTCCTTTTCTCAATATGCCTTGGTTTAAAAACACAGCCTTAATTTTTTATTTACATTACAGGATCAGTTACCCTGAAAAGACCTGAGATTAGCGATTATGAAGTGTGAGTAGTATAGGGCAACTCTTCCAGCCTTTTTGAAATGCCACTACAAAGTGAATCTTAATACTGACTAAAAGAAGTTCCTTGACCTACTGTAGTACCAACACACAGAGGGACTGTATTAGGCATCTAGAAGTCTTTAATAGGGTTTCTGTAGCAGACAGCCTTTGCGCAGAAAGGTCACAAGTGAACACTGTTTACTGAGTCTATAAATTACTATTTTTTTAGCCTTAACAGATTCTTCATGTCAAAAGCAGTATTAAGAAAATTATGCTGAACCAATAAGTGTCTCAAAATTCAGACTTAAAAAATATCATTTTCATTAATGAATCAGGAAAAGCCAAAAAATCAGATAAGAACAAAACCATAAAAAAATCAAAATCACATACAAACTGAACAACACTGAATTGTCTCTAAAGGTTTTCAAACTCCCTGTAAAAACTGTACACGACCTAAAAAATGAGAGGTCACTATGTAGTTGTGCAGCATGTATAGACTCATTTTGTTATCTCACTGCTTTATCAGCACTTCTGGATGTGCTGTCTCCAAAATATGCCATCACTAATTAAAATCCAGAGCAGAGAAAATACCAGTTGTGCCTGATTGGAAAAGGTAAGAGTTGGCAGGTTACAATGTGGCAGCTGTGCTTTGTTATGTCTTTCCTGTATTGGGCACTCTGTATTTTAGTGTGAGATCTTAAGATTTCCAACAGGTCATTTATGTTACTGACACTTGTTTAAGTGGTGAAGAGGACAATGTTTGTTTCTCTGTGGTTCATACAGGCTAGTCACTATGGTGATGTTTAATAAATTGTAAGTAGGAGGAAGTAAAGCAAGTATAGTAGACGTATTCATTATTAAACTGACTTCCTGCTCCCAAGAAGATTTCAGGAGCCTCTTATTAGTGTTCTCAAAATTAAAAACAATGGATTTGGCAGTGACTATAAATACACCATAAACCAGCATGTAAATGTAAATAATGGAATGAGATTTTCTTAAGGTCAATTTACAACAATAAGAAATTTTACTGGGAAGCCTACTGTTTCCAGTATCATGAATCTAAAGTTCTGAACATCTGAAGAAGTTAAAAAATAAATAAATAATAAATATGCACATGCAGAAGCCTTAAATGTAGGAAAATTTCTTAAACAGATGTAGGAGGGGAATATACAGGAATTATTTCCTATTAATACTCCAAAATTCTGACAGTCAAATCAAAACATTAAAATAATCATTACGCTCATTTACTAAGACATAGAAATTTATATTCTAGCTTCCAAGGTGCCCAGTTTGAAGCTTTAAAGAAACCTTAAGGAATACCTGTAATGAGCTTTACCCTTCCTAGCCTTCATTTTTTTCTCCATTTCCACTTACACTTTCTAAAAATGCCACAATAAACATTTTTGAGAACTCCTATGAAATAATATTTTAATGATGGTTTTCGGGTAAAAAGATGGGTGGGAAGGACTTGGGCAATGAGTTTAGGAATCTTATTATGCAGAAAAAGGAAGAGTCTTTCCAAATAGAGGAACTGGGTTTATTGAAATGCCGCCTTATCAAGTCCTGCTGTGCTAGTGTCTGAAATCTTAACAGTGTTATGGCCTCCTAGAAAATGTGAGGGTCATCAGTAAAAGAGATAAAAAGGACTTATTTCCCTCTTTAATATTGCTCTTTAACAACATTCACATTTTTTTTTTCATTAAAGTTCTTTAATGGCTATAAGAAATACACCTGTAAAGATAGCTATCCACTGCCCAGTATCAGTGACTTAACACCCAATCTAATCTGCCCTGGTTTCAGCAGAGATAGGGTTAATTTTCTTCCTAGTCACTGGTGCAGTTCTGTGGCTTTACTCTGAGAACAACACTGATAACACAGCAATGGTTTAGCTGTTGCCAAGTAATGCTTACTCTGACCAAGGACATTTCAGTCTCCCCTGCTCTGCCAGTGAGGAGGGGCACAAGAAGCCAGGAGGGAGCAGAGACAGGACACCTGACTGAAACTAGCCAAAGGGTATTCCATACCACAGCACATCATGCCCAGTATATAAACTGGGGGGAGTCACCCGTGAAGGTCTAGATTGCTGGTCATGTCGGGCTGGGTACCAGCGGGTGGTGAGCAATTGTATTGTGAATTATACTTCTGTTTATAATTTTTTTTCCTTTCCCCTTTAGTTTTACATTCTCTCCACTTGTTATTTCCCTTATAATTATTATTATTAGTAATAGTAATATTGTATTATGCTGTACTTCAGTTATTGGACTATAAACCCCATGGGGTTTATATTCTTTTCATTCCCCCCTCCATCTCACCCAGGGAGCGGGGAAAGGGGAGTGAGCCAACAGCTGTGTGGTGCTGAGTTACCAGCTGGGCTTAAACCACAACAAATCTTATCTAGTGACTACTGGCAATTATTACCAGAAAAGGAGAACAAATTAAAAGCTGTTTTATATATCAGATCATCACAGTATTTCAAAACACCTTTTCTGTTTAACAAACATTGCTGCATTATTTTATGGTATGCTGGAATATCTTTAATTACAATGCCATTAATTTGAAAAAGTCATAGTGTCCATCTGGGGTCCTCCACCTGTGGAAGAGTATTTGCAAAACTGGAAAACAGTATTAACACCTGTCAGAATGTAAAAGGCTGCCTCAGCCTTCAATTAAAGCACTGCCACACATTTCTTTCTTTCTGTCACAGTTTCTTTTTAAGGTATAATGTAGAATCTCAGCTCTGAGGAAAAACAAATCTAGAAAACAAGGGCAAAGCCAGATGAAGTAAGCAAAACAGTAGCGGGAAGACCATACAAAGAAGGTGTAAATGTTAAGTCAGTAGAAGGTGGAAGAAGTTTCTAGTGGTGTAGAACCATGATAAAAGCTTACTGACCTCAGCTCAGTCCCTTACCTATGTTTGATATCTTTTCAGAGAGTTGATACAGCAGCACTTCTCAACTGTTAGCACTTAAACTAAAGGCCTGACAAGGTCCATATCATCAGGTTCCAGTGCAGTACAGTCAGTCATTCTGAGACAGAGTAGGGCAGGTTTAAATCCTGCTGATATCATGCTTGATTAATCAGCAAAGAGAACTGCAGCAATTAAAAGGGAAGAGCACATAGTCTGGGTGATGGCACAAAGGGTGGGTTGGGAGATAGCTGGCCATCTAGGAAGATATACAGCTCCTGGCAGGGACTGCTAGCATAGAGCATGAAGCAGGTGAATAAGAGAACATCAGAGCCAAGTGCTCCAGGTCCTGAGAACTGGCACTGTGCTTCATGGTTAGCTTGTCTAATTAGTGAGAATTAAGAGTATTGGGAAAAGTAAACTACATGGGACAAAGGAAATGAGTATTAAGAAAAAGAGATGGTATAAATTCTGCTCACACCAGAGTTCAAAGAAATCTTGTGAGATCTTTGGTTTAGGACAGAGCAGAGTTTTGAGGCACAACAGTATTGATATTCCTAGAAAGCCTTTCAATTAGAAGTTCCTGAAAGTAGGAGAAGATATTCAAAAGAGCCTATGCAGTTCCAAAATGGATGTCTAGATAATTTTGTTTACCTCTAGATCAGAAATTTCCTGGAAATATGTCAGCATGTATTTTGTAAGACATGAAGCTGAAAGTGATACCCTGTAAATCCTAACATGCATTCTATTCAAGAAAGGAGTTCGGAAATGGAGCAACAAGAAGGCAAAAAAAAAAAAAAAAAAAAAAAAGGAAAGGAGGCACTGTGCAAGTTATTAAGCAGCTTTATAAACCAAAACAGTCCAGTTTACGTTGGGGAAAATGGCGATTGCTGCATTATTCAGAGAAAATTGCTGAGCACTTTTCTGCGTTGCAGAATCTCTATATCTCATGTATATAGAAGTAGAAAGTCATGCACCTCCTAAAATCTGGAATCTGAAGCTAAAGAATATACTTTCACAGAATGTTTAGCTATTAGATGACCTATAAACATTTTTGTTTCATGAGTGAATGTTTAATCTAGCACAATACTATTCCAAAGGAAACTGTTAATAGTAACATTTTGTAGCAGTTGTGTGCATGTCCCCACTGGACCTTTAAATGAAGTCTACGTGAGGACTGTAAAGGTAGTAACCCTGCAGCTACAGCTATAATTATCAGGATTTAATGGTGTTTATGAATGACTTGCTATGAGTCAAAGGATAATAATACGTCCTATTAAAAATTTATTCCGAGTTATTTTTATAAAACTTTACTCATTTACATGTCAAAAATGATTGTTCTTGTATATAAAACAATAGAAAAGTAAGGAACATTTGGTCCTCAAAAGAAATCCTAGCATGGGGTCATTATATAATGACTCAGTAAAATCAAACAAACATGTAATCTTTGTGAAAATGTAAGCCTAAAAGTGAATGTGTTAAGAAAAAAAAACTTTAAAAATTAGCCTCTAAAAACTGCACCTTTAGTGCCATATAAAAGTAATGCTAAACTCCGGTTCTGATTCACTAAGATAAATGGACACAGATCTTTTTAGCAGCTAATGGCTAAACATGATCCAGATGGAACTAAAGCCAGATGGTACATGTGATTACTGGAATATGGCTATCAGATCAACCACAAACCTGAACAACCTAGTAGTTCAAAATGCATTAACTAATAATTCCCAGGAAGTAAATATTTTAAATGAAAGAAACGCAAGGGATCTTTTTTTTTTTTTTTTCTTGACAAACTTAATAGCAATACACTCATAATGAAAAGGAGCTTCATCAAGCCTGGATGATAGGAAAGAGAGGTGGAGAACCAAAATTCTCTTCCAAAGTATTTTCATCTACTGTTACTGGTTTAGAACCAGCAGAGCCACTTTAGTCTAATATTTCTGTATTCTTTATGCTCCAAATTTTAGACTCAAGCAGAATATTCAAACATTACCTAAATTCTAACAATCATAAAGGAGGATTTTTCCTTCTAGAACAAGTCTACATGTTGTGCTATTTTAGCATATAGATGAGAGAGACCATGCTATTTCAAGTTAGGATAAGATAATAAATATCAGGACTCCTAGATTCTGCACATATCTACCATATAATATCCATTTCTAAGGAATGTAAATCTCATAGGAAAATGAAATATATTGATTATTCAAAAATATTCACAGATGTCTTTGAGTTATGACCAACTTCCTAAAAAGCTGTTAATGAAACTCTGAGCTTTATTCAGTAGGGTTAGTCAAGAGGTCTGGTATGTTTTCCTCTAATTGTACACCTTTGGCCACCAGGTCAAGGAAACACATCAGTGATTTTGCCTATCTTAATATTTTGGATTTAATATTGGAGCAGATAGTTTTAGGAACCAACATTGACTTAACAGGGACAAACGGGGACATACCAGAATATGATTAAGGTTCTGGGGAAAGAGGAAGCAGCTGCAGTAGAAGCGATGAACTGTTGTAAAATAGGACGCCAGTAAAACTATGGATACTCATTTCTGTTTGATGAATACTTAAGCTTTTATGATTAAAACATGCTTTTAAAAACAGTGTTATAAAGCAAATCTCGAAAAGGACACAAATACACTCAAATCAAAAATCGTCTCAGGATAAATGAATAATTGGAGATTTTTTTAACTCATCACTCAGTTCTGATCCTTAGCTAACCCTCAAAGAGATGTTGTTGTAAAGGTTAATTAATTAAAGTGCACAGAGATGATTATTTGAGAGCTGCTAGGTAAGTGCAAAGTACTGTTAACTATAGGTTAATATTTTCCTCTTAGGGCACAGCCATGTTTGACACCAACGTACATTATATTCTGAGACAGTTTCAAAGCTCAGGGCTTTATCCCACTTTCACTGAAGCAAACAAGAACTTTTCTGTGGGTGTTAAAGACCTTTGAATCTGACTCTGAGGATACAGCTGTATGGAATAAAGCAATCTCATAGCTCTATTAGCATGTGCCTCTTACATAAGACAGCTAATCTGTCTTGTTTCTCAGGTGAGCTAATTAGGTCAGCAGACACACACATTGGGATCTAGCCTAGGAATCTTCAGAGGATTGCCACTGCCCTGTGTAGGAATAACCGCAGAAAACACAGGGAATTTGGTGAAAACAATTGAGTTCAAAAGTGGCAAGTACCCACTGGTCCCCATGGACATCGTGGAAATTCACAGGTGCTCAACATCACTGGCTTCAGATCACCATTAGTGTGTATTTTGTTCTAGAGAGAGATTTGAATCACTTCTCCCAGATGACACTTTGTCTCTGTTATTAGCACTTCCATCATGTTATTATCAGACTCTTTTTTGTAGAGCTACAGCAGTTTGCTAAACCCTGTCTCATCTCTACACAAGCACCTTGATCCCAGTTTGACCCACTGCACATTCACCTGACATATGAGGCATAACCAAGATACAAGAAGTCTGAGACAAGCCTAGCATCACTTCTTTCTCTCTGCCAGCCTATAACAGCTGCAGTTATAAGAAACAACTATGCTGTTTTCCTTATTACACAGAACAGGACAAGGAGTCTATGGTTTTCTCTCTGAAGCTGATAAGACTAGAACTTGCTTATAACCCAAAATAGCCCACATGTGGGGCCTCTCCAGGGATGTGGCAAAAAACATCTGTTTGATTAGGGGAACTGACATGCTAAGGGATGAAAAGCAATGGTTATTTCCTTTGGAACTGACTTTAGTACTGCTAAGGTTTAATCCAATTTAATTGACCATATAATTAAAGATGTTATGCTTTCAGAAAAGTGGACAGATACCTTTATTATTTTACATTTAAACAAATAAATAAGTTCAGAGCTGGATTTGTATCAGAATTCAAAATTCAGGGTCACTTAGACTTGCTTCTGGACTATGTCACATATCACAAAAACCCACTTGTAGAGAATAACTAGTGTAACAAGAATTTTATCATAACTAATGTAATATGAATTATGCACAAAGTAGAACTGCAAAGTGAAGTGTGTGAACAGTGAAAATGCAGGTCTTGTTCACTGTGGCAAGGATTATTTTACCTGATGCAGCACACAGAAAATCTAGTCTGTGAGTAAGATCCTGGAACACATTCTCCCAAAGCTTAGGGAGCTGATGTTCTTCATCTATTTCCTCTATAATTCTTGGAAATGCATAGCATTGAAATTCTATTAAAAATGAACAGAAAGGAATTATCAATAAAAATGTTTCTTTAAAGAAGATTTGAAAATTAATATACATCTTTAATCTGTCATTTTGCATCAATTAAAAAAAAAAAAAAAAACAGAAAAAACAACACATGAGGATCTGTCTGATTTCTCAGTTATTATCTTCCAAGGAATATTGGACTGGTCCAGACAAAAATGTAGAAGAAAAGTCAACAGCATTTTCTCAGCTATTATGTAAAACCACCTTATAAATTAGCAAGAATACTTGAACACTGGTTTGGAGCTACAGACATGGAAGCATTCTATTCCAGCAAGCAAGGATATAGAATACAGGTGGTATATTGGTAAAAAAAATGAAATGCAGACAACTTTCTTGAACTTATTATCACATAGTATTTTAAAATTAACTTGTACACAAAACATTCTTGCAGGGGTAAAAAACCACTGCAAGTATTGAAAGATTTATACACACTGGAATTCTCTTGAATGAGAAGAGCTATGTTATTTCAACTTAGGCTAATAGTTTAAAAGAAAACAATTTCTCTGTAATGCTTATGTGGAAGCATTTATTTCCATTTCTCTGCATTTAAGTTTGTCCCACTAGTAATTCTTTGCTCCCATCTCCTCTCCTTCAACTAAATTATGTTGAAAGTAAAAGAAGGGATGTTTCCCTACTTATATTTTTTATTCCCACCCTACCTTTTTTCCAGTAGAGGAGAGGAGACGAAAAGAGATGCAGGAGTACAGAGGAATACAGATAGCTCCTTTATTTTGTGTGGAACAGAGGATATTCTTGCCACTACTACTCCTTGGTTTTACTTGAGGGCAGTCGCAGCCAAAAGAAGCTCTGATCAGAGGTCAAGCCCCTGAAAGTGTCATCTCGTCTGCCTCCCAAACTGCTTGTGTTAACACCACAAAAACAGATGCAAAATCCTATTAAAGGCCAGTGTCCAGTCCTTCCCACTAGTATCCAAAGAATAAGGGTTTCCTTCCTCCTATCTTCACAGCAAGGCCAACTGCACACCCTGAGGGGTATCCATAGAAAATTCTGATTTTAGATGAAGAGAAAAACAAGCTCCCTTCCAGCCATGATATGTGATTAAAGCAAATCCAACTTGAATCAATTTTTAAAGTGTTTTCAGGAGTACCAGTGTTCCTGGGGAATGTAAGAAGAAAAGAAGTTACAACTGAGCCCTGTTCTTCAAGTGCAAACATTCAATTTTTTTTGTAAAAGTCTAATCAGTTTTAAAAGTCAATTCAATTGAATCATTGGGAAATAACTGATTAACGAGACAAAGCGATACAAAATGGTTTGAAAGTGAAAATTCAGTCACTGAATAATCTGCATATTAATGGTAATATTTTTTATTTTCTGTTTGGGCATTATCTCTAAAAACATAATCAAAAGGTGGAATATGAATCACTCTGATATATGCATGAGAGAGAACTTCTCAGAAATCCCAGTCCCTTAAGCCATCCAGATCTCCATACCTGTTCAACACCACGCCTCCATAGAATAGTGGAAATTCAGGTGAAACAGAGGAATAAAGGCATTCCTTCACATAGAGGACATTCCAGATTTCAATTCTAACAGTGTGAAAATGTTTTACAATTTTAATGTAGACACAACAACTTGTTTTTGGTCTCTTTTTTATGTCTCTATTTCCACCTCCATTTACTCCTGTATCTTTAGTCTCCTTTGAAGCCTCTATGACTTGTAACAATAATTGCAAAATATTGTTCTATAAGATTTCTATTTTCTAAAAGAAACAAACTGACACAACTATATGGACAAAGCACGCAAATTTGCATAAATGGTGTACAGTGTTCCGTCTCAAGTATTTTCTACATGTTGTATAAACCGTAGATGTGAAACACAAGAAAGAAAATACAGGATAGTTGTAACATATTAGTAACTTACATTTAATAATACTTGAAGTATACATTAAATTTAAATTATCTCTTATATCTGTCAGAAAATAAAGACTACCTAGATGGTTTATGGGCATAAATTCTCCAGGGAGTGTCACAAATTCACTTGATATCCTTAAGTAATGAATTTTCCATTTGGATCTCTGATTTAGCTGAAAGATGTGTAAAATCACATGCAGACAAGCAGGCAGGAATGGAGAGTTCCCTACTGACTATTCATCTGAGCACCTTCTTCATTTTTATTCTGGCAAATGTTTTGGAATATATTGTGCTGAAGAAAGAGACCCCCAGTTTCATATAGCCATATGCAAAACCTAGACACTGGAAGATTTCTGGGTCGAAAAAAACTAACTTATTTACTTCATCTGTGAGCTCTGGCAGTTTAGCCACATAAACCTGACTTTTAAGATGAGTATCCCCAAATATTTCGATAGAGGTCTGTGTTCCTGGGAAACTGATATTTGGATTGTATTCCAACCTTTTTGGTTTTTAGTGTTAATAATTACAATCATGGTACCAAGTCTGGTAGTTCAGTTAATTTCTTACAGAAATTATTTCTGTGATTTTTTTTTTTTTCAAAGTATTTCTGTGAATGTTAATAAAATTTTCCTTGCTTTCCTTTCCTTAAAATTTTCCTGAAACATTTTCATTGCAGTTTCAATACACACAAATAGTATTTCATTTTACCATTTGCAAACTTTGAATAATAATTATACTTGAAATATTTAAATTTAAATTAATTTTGTAGCTTTAAATTGATTATGTAGCTCACAAATTATTTTGTTCTATTTTAGTATTTCAGACATTAGCTTTTTTTTTAATTCATTTTTGTTTAAACTCATAGTTCCTTAGTAAGATTTTTCATTTCAGCTGGATTTGTTCTGCATTTCTCTCCTGTGTCAATTCTAGCAGCTCACTTCTCTATTTTGTATCAAATTATTGTCATATAATTCCACTTCTATCACACCATGTACTATACATGCTTTCAGTAGATGCATGTGTATTGTTTCTGATTGCTTCAATGTGGGCAGCTGAAACTAGACTTTTCTCATGACTGAGGGTTTGTGTTAGAAGCCCTGCCTAAAGCAATGGCTGAAAGTCTGAATCTTTGGTGAAAGAAAGAAAACAGCAGTGATTTCTTGAGAAGATTCCCCAGCCTACAAAGAGTGAGGTGGTCTTTTTTCTTTATCATGCTAGACATGTGCTAGCTGATGGCTTTATGGTTTTGTCAGCAATTATCCATTTCATCTCATCCTCATGAAGCCTTCCCTCCCCCTCTCCAATCCTGATGTAAATAAAGGACATCACATAATAGATGTTGATTCAGGCAGAAAGAAAAATCCATCCTTAACGTTGAGCTGTAAATTCAAGCTCTGTTGCTCCCAGTGTGCTTGCAACCAGGCAGGTCACAGTGCCAGCAGTTCTCTGGGGAGCCATAAGGATGGCAGGAAAGGGAGAGGTAAGTCCTCCTTTTGCTGATCTTACCAAGCTGAGAAGCTTTCATGTAAGTTTTGTAATACAGCTCCTAGCAGATTTTATCTTACCTGAGAACACACAGATCTTCTGGACTAGATCCTGGGCATAGCAGAGAGTTTTTGAGAGCTGGAATTCATAAAACAGTGAAAAGAGAGGTTCAGTCCAGAAGAGGGCCACGAAGATGATAAGAAGGCTCAAGCACCTCCTGTGCTGATAGGCTGAGAAAGTTGGGTCTGTTCAGCCTGGAGAAGAGAAGGCTGCACTGAGACCTCAGAGCAGCCTTCCAGTATCTGAAGCGGGGCTATAAGGATGCTGGGGAGGAGCTCTTCATTAGAGACTGTAGTGATAGGACAAGGGGTAATGGGTTAAAGCTTAAACAGGGGAAGTTCAGGTTAGGCATAAGGAAGAAGTTCTTTACTGTGAGGGAGGTGAGTCTCTGGAACAGTTTGCCCAAGAAAGCTGTGAATGCTTCATCCCTGGCAGTGTCCAAGGCCAGGCTGGAGAGAGTCGGGCAGCATGGTCCAGTATGCGGTGTACCTGCCCATGGCAGGGGGATTGGAACTAGATGATCTTAAGGCCATTTCCAGCCCTAACTATTCTATGATTCTATGACTCTACATATCATCTAGCTCCTCCTGCTCTTCTTGAGCCTTGTCATAAGCAGGTAGTTATCTTACTTAAACATTCTCAACACGCCCATGTTGATTTCAGTTCTAGGAAGTGCTCATATGTTGGATGCTTATTATTAGGAGCAAGACAGTGCTACAAAGCTCATATCTGAGCAAGACACAGAGAAATTCTCCTGAGCTCCAAGTGCTCTAATTGCATTCAGCAACTACAGCTTTTCATCTACTAAGTGGAACCAAGAAACTTAGAATCTTAGAATCACAGGATGGTTTGTGTTTGAAAGGGCCTTAAATGTCATGTAGTTCCAACTCCCTGCCACAGGCAGGGACACCTTTCACTAGACCAGTCCTACCTGGCCTTGAACACTGCTGGGGATGGGGCAGCCACAGCTTCTCTGGGCAACTTGTGCCAGTGCCTCAGCACCCTCACAGGGAAGATTTTTTTTCTAATACCTAATCTAAACTTACCCTCCTTGCTGGGTTTAGAACCGCTTTAAACTTCTTGACAGGCAGATGCCATAGATCTCTTTGACTTAGCAATCTATCTGTAGATATCTATCTACATATCCATGTATCTACATAACCATATCCATGTATCTATCTGCCTTTATGTATTTATGAATTAGTTCTGTGTGGTGCTGTTTCATGAAAAACTGTATTGTACTGTAAGGTTTTGCTTTCAGATGGTCCCGCCTCTCTAATTCAGAGCTTGCTTTAAGATTTAAAGATGTTCCCATTGTTGTTTATTTACACCAAATTTGCTATTTTGGCAGCCCTGTGCCAAAAGAATCTAAATGAAAATTAATGTGAAACAAACACAGTTGGGAAGGGGACAGAATTTTGGAGGTTTTTAATTTTATTTGTGTAGAAGCTGTACTTATGATTTTGTTTACTGCAGCCTTAGCTTGTCTATAAAATAGGGATAATAATATTTGCTTCCTTCATAAAGTGATCTAGCATATATGGACTGAGAGGGTATGTAAGAGTTATGCATTTTTATTAATGAGGGGACAGACCTGTAAATATTTTAAACTTCTTATAAATTAATATATCAGTAATGATACAAACTGTTAGGGCCTAAAGCTGAAAGCAGTTATGGATGCTTTTAATTTTTTTTTTTTTTTAACTTCAATACAAAATATGATAATGTATCAGATATTTCCTGTTTGCAATCAGGTAAAATACTCAGAAGCATCAGAAAATTTAAGAAAAAATTAAAAAAGGAAAACCACAGCCTATTCTGAAGAAAAAGTTCCTATTACGTGGTTTTCTTGCAACACAAATTATGGGTCAATGTGTATTCAATTTTATTTATGTGTGGGTATATGTCCTCAGCTTTACAGAAAGAATAAAGACCACTAACAAAAATATTAGAGCAAGACTATATCTGAACAAAGATATTTTTAAAGCAATAAAATAATAAACAGATGCCAGTGTTTTCTTGGATACATAAATGTCCTGATATGGAAGACAATCAGATACTAGCTTTGAGCTGTGAATATGTGCAACAAAATGTGAAGTCATATAAATCTTACTTGGATTGCACTGCATTAGAAACTCGAAAAGCAGAACAGGCCTGTTAAAAGAGCTGTTAAAGGTCAAAAACATTTTCGGAAACTCAAGGTTGAATTTATGTAGGTTTATTTATTTATTTTAGTTCAAATTATGGAAAAAAACAATTTTTAAGAGGCTTATGGTTTAAATCATAATCTTACAAAATTTCAGCAATTGTTTTAGAAACTGATTTACCTCCCAAGCTCAGCTTGAAGTGTTATAAGTTCTTTTTACGGAAATCTGATAAAATAAAACTAACACATTTTGCATATTTCTGGAATAATTTTCAGGCTCCTTTGCCTGTGATTTTTGGGAGAGACTTACCCACTGAGGAATTAGATGTCAGCAGGCACATACTCACAACTGGCTGCATCAAATAACAAACGCAGCTCCTCTCCCAGAGCTTCCAAATGACTCCATAACCCAGCAAATTTGCTCAGGCCCCCAGAGCAGACTGCACTCCTCACATTGTTCCTCTGTGGCCTAACAGAGCCATGAAAAAGAAGAAAATGAGATCTGATTAATAGTAGAGAACACTCCAGACTGTTTAGCAAAGGCTGTTCATCTGTGCAATGCCAAAAAAAAGTTGCACACAACAGTTGACTTCCATCAGCTAGACTATTCCAAGGTGCTAAATACTCACATATGTGTTTGAGGATCATGGTATGACCTCTTTTTCTCCTGAGTGGTCCCTAAAATAGCTTGCCCCAGGATGTTTCAAAATGACTGGGTTCCTTTCTTTTTGAAAGTTCTGCTAATAACCCCCTGCCGTGGTTTAAGCCCTGTCGGCAAGCCAGCCACACTTTTCTCTCTCCCCTCCTTCTTGCCTTCCCCACTACCCCCGCCACCCCACCCCCCCAGCTCCCGGAGGGACGGGGAGGAGAATCAAATATGTTGCCACCCGCCAATACAAGCCCGATTGAGAAGAGAGTGCCCTTCCGGGTCACTCCCAGTTACATCCTGGGCATAACATGCTGTGGTATGGAATACCTCTTAGGCTACTTTGGGTCAGGTGTCCTGTCTCTGCTTCCTCCCAGCTTCCCCTCCTCCCTGGCAGAACATGAGACTCACAAAGTCCTTGGTCAGTCTATACATTTGAGCAGTAACTAAAAGCATCAGTGTTATCAGCTGTGCTCCCAGGCCAAAAGTCAAAACGCAGCACTGCACCAGCTACTAAGAAGGTGTCCTGGGTTCAGCAGTAGCAGTCATTTTTCTCCTTCTTGGTAGCTGGTGCAGTGCTGTGTTTTGATTTTTTGGCCTGGGAACAGTGCTGATAACGCCGATGTTTTCAGTTGCTGCTCAAATGTTTGCTCTGGCCAAGGACTTTCTGAGCTTCGTGCTCTGCCAGGGAGGAGGGGAGGCCGGAACGAAGCAGAGACAGGACACCTGACCCAAACTGACCAAAGAGGTATTCCATACCACAGCACGTCATGCCCAGGATGTAACTGGGAGTGACCCCGAAGGGCGGAGGAGACTGCAGGGTTGGACGAGGTATCGGTCGGTGCTCGGCTGGGTGGAGTGGGGTGGGTTATCCGTTGGCTGGTGCTGAGGTGTTATATTCTCTTCCCTTGTTATTTCCTTTATCATTATTATTATTATTAGTGGTAGCAGCAGTGATTTATGTTATACCTTAGTTACTACACTGTTCATATCTCAACCCGTAGGAGTTGCATTCTTTCGATTCTCCTTCCCATTCCTCCAGGAGCAGGGGGAGGGCAAGAAGGAGGGGGGAGTCAGTGGACGGGCTGTGTGGTTGGGTTTAACCTCGACAGAAGGAGAAAAATGACTGCTACTGCTGAACCCAGGACAGTATACACTCCTTATTCCATACCACTGACGTCATGCTCAGATCCCACATTTTCAATATACCATCACTCTTACATATATACATCCACATACACACACAGACAGAAAGAAAGAGATCATTTCTTAGTGCATGGACCAATCCCTATAATGCTCCTGAGTCCATTCCGTCCATGATGTCAGGTTCCATCTCTTGTAACAATCTTTTGGGGCAGGAAAGGCTGTGTGCAGTGTCGGATCATTGCCTGCTGATGCTGGTAGCTCCTTTACTGCAGAACTCGTTTGGTTCTACCAAAATTCATTCTCTGTTAGGATGATGGTCAGAGGGAAGTCAGGGCCAGTCGCTGGTGACCTGAAGATATCTAGTTGATGGGCTATAAAAGTATTATACAGCAGGCAACAGCATACAATTAAGTTCATTGGCTGTTTTCCCCTAAAATCAAATCCCCTTGAGGTATACATCTTCCCGCATTACCCACCAAGTATATCCGGGTCCCTGAGCAAAAGCAGTCCCACGAGTGGGTTTGCCTTTACCTGAAGCAGGAATAACCCAGACTGTCTTCCCCAGCAAATTCTTCTGCACCACAGTAACTTTGTCCCCTCTACAATATGTAAAAGTTCTGACTGGGCTGCGCCAGCCCTGTTGGCAGATCCTCTGGTGTTGACCAACCCGGTGACAATTGGTAAATGTGTATCCCAATGCTTGAAAGTTCCCCCACCCATTGCTCTCAGTGCTGTTTTTAACAGCCCATTGTACCGTTCGCTTTCCCCAGAGGCTGGTGCATGGTAGGGGATGTGATATGCCCACTCAATGCTATGTTTTTTCGCCCAAGTGTCTGTAAGGTTATTCTGGAAATGAGTCCCATTGTCTGACTCAGTTCTCTCTGGGGTGCCGTGTCGCCACAAATTCTGTTTCTCAAGGCCCAGGATAGTGTTCCGGGCAGCGGCGTGGGGCACAGCGCATGTTTCCAGCCATCCGGTGGTTGCTTCCACCATGGTAAGCACATGGCGCTTGCCTTGGCGGGTTGGTGGGAGTGTGATATAGTCAATCTGCCAGGCCTCCCCATATTTATACTTCAGACATCGTCCTCCATACCAGAGAGGCTTTAACCGTTTGGCTTGTTTAATTGCAGCAGGTTTCACACTCATGAATAACCTGGGCAATAGTGTCCACTGTTAAGTCCACCCCTCCATCATGAGGCCATCTCTATGTTGCATGTCTGCCCTGAGGCCTGAAGTGTCATGGGCCCACCAGGCTCAAAATAATTCACCTTTATGTTGCCAACCTGAGTCCATCTGAGCCACTTCAATCTTAGCAGCTTTATCCACTTGTTGGTTGTTCTGGTGTTCCTCAGTGGCCCGACTCTTGGGTACATGTGCATCTACATGGTGTACCTTCACCACCAGGCTCTGCACCTGGGCAGCGATATCTTGCCACAGTGCAGCGGCCCAGATGGGTTTACTTCTATGTTGCCAGTTGCTCTGCTTCTATTGCTGCAATCACCCCCCCAGGGCATTTGCCACCATCCATGAGTCAGTGTAGAGATAAAGTACTGGCCACTTTTCTCCTTCAGCAATGTCCAGGGCCAGCTGGATGGCTTTCACCTCGGCAAACTGACTCGATTCACCCTCTCCTTCAGCGGTTTCTGCAGCTTGTCATTGAGGACTCCGTACGGCTGCCTTCCATCTCCGATGCTTTCCCCCAATACGGCAGGACCCATCAGTAAACTAGGCATACTGCTTTTCACTTTCTGACAGTTTGTTATATGGTGAGGCCTCTCCAGCACGCATCACCTCCTCCTCTGGTGACATTCCAAAATCCTTGCCCTCTGGCCAGTCCATGGTGACTTCTAGAATGCCTGGATGACTGGGATCTCCTGTTCGAGCTCGCTGTGTAATTAGTGCAGCCCACTTACTCCATGTAGCATCAGTTGCATGATGTGTAGAGGAGACCCTGCCTTTGAACATCCAGCCCAGCACAGGCAACCGGGTGCCAGGAGGAGCTGTGCTTCAGTGGCATTCACTTCCGAAGCAGCTCGAACCCCTTCATAGGCTGCCAGTATCTCTTTCTCAGCTGGGGTACAGCTGGCCTCAGATCCTTTGTATCCCTGAATCCAAAGGCCGAGGGGTCGACCTCGAGTCCCCCTGGAGCTTTGTGCCAGGGGCTCCAGGCAGGACCATTCTCCCCAGCTGTGGTGTAGAGCACATTTTTCACATCTGGCCTGGTCCAGCCTGGTCCAAGGGCCACTGCATGAACTGTCTCGTGTTTAATTTGCTCAAAGGCTGGTTGTTGCTCAGGACCCATTTAAAATCATTCTTCTTCCGCGTCACGTGATAGAAAGGGCTTACAACCGAACTGTAATTTGGGATGCGCATTCCCCAGAACCCCACCCAGCAGTGAACTAGCCCTTCTACGTAACTCTCAGTTACATCCTGGCCATGAGGTTCATGCCCCACGTTGGGCACCAAAAAGAACAGTTATGGTTTAAGCCCTGTCGGCAAGCCAGCCACACAGTTTTTCTCTCCTCATCCCCAGAGGGATGGGGAGGAGAATCGAAAGAATGCAACTCCCGCGGGCTGAGATAAGAACAGCCCAGTAACTAAGGTATAACACAAATCACTACTGCTAGCACCAATGATAATAATGCTAAGAGAAAATAACAAGAGAAGAGAATACGATACCACCTGCCAAAATGAGCCTGACCGAGAAGAGAGTGCCCTTCCGGGTCACTCCCAGTTACATCCCGGGCATGACGTGCTGTGGTATGGAATATCCCTTTGGCTAATTTGGGTCAGGTGTCCTGTCCCTGCTTCCTCCCAGCTTCCGCTCCTCCCTGGCAGAGCATGAGACTCACGAAGTCCTTGGTCAGTCTATACATTTGAACAGTAACTAAAAACGTCAGTGTTATCACCTCTGTTCCCAGGCCAAAAGTCAAAACCACAGCACTGCACCAGCTACTAAGAGGGAGAAAAATGACTGCTACTGCTGAACCCAGGACACCCCCCTGAGGATTTCTTCATCCCTCTAATTTGTGAATGGGGTAATATGGGAACTCCATGGATAGAGATTACTTAAAGGAAAAAGGATTACTGCTTAGGATGATGCGATTCCTTATCAGGTATGTAGCAGAAATTATTTTAGAGGACTATTTAATTCTGCACTTAGGTGTTTCTCATTATCAGGCTCTCCAATGCACAGATTAGTAGCAATTCTATTGTTCCAGAGTTTTGTCATTAACGACATCCCACCTCCATCAACCTCTGTTAGTCAATAACAACAGCTTGTTTAAAAATAGCAGCATCAACTTGTTTATGCTGTTATTATCGTCTCTGTATAGCTTATTTCCCCACAAGACTCTGGGAAAGTGCATAAGCTGCCTTCTTTTGGTCTTCTCTCAATTCCTGTCTTTTTCAAAGCATGTTTAAAGATCAAGAGACAGACATATCTTCAGCAAATACTAATAATGTAATTGCAATGCTGTTAGAGTCCTCAATAGTAAAATATACCAGTCAGAAGGATCTGTATATTCACTAGTAAATAAAGTATTACCACACATTTTATTGAATTGTAACCCTGTTGTTCCTTGATGAAGATGTTGTGTAGCTTTCACCTTCATATAAATCTGAGTGATTAATTTAGCATTTCGAGTCAGAATAACAAGAGGAATTTCAGGCCAAACTCCAATCCAGCCTTTCAGCATTATCTTACCCCTTCTCACTCCAGACTGAGGCTCAGATATTCAATTTTATTATGAATAGCTTAAAAACCCAAATAGTGATATGAATGGTGGATTATGTGCATCTTCCTTACATGCCACTAATTTGTCGTCTTTATCCTGCAATCTGACAACTATTAAATTCAGGTAGATGCTCTTGTTTGTGAATACAGAAGGTGATTCAAAAGGCATTGCTATGCAGCATAAAGACACTTTATTATTCCAACATACCATATCTTACTCTGTAGATTAACATAAATAATTATTGTAATACTGTACTGCACTGGAATATGCTTAAAGCTAATTGAACACAAAATGAATATACTTTTTATATTTCCTCATGAATTACAGTTAAGCCTTCTGTTTTGTGACAGAAACCTAGAATTAAAGCAGAAGAAACAATTAATGTTATAATTATGTGTTTCTAAACTTATATTCAAAAGCATTGGCAAATTATTGTCAGAATATTTGCATACAAGCTGAACAATTAAGTTGTCAGCTGATTCTAGTTCTTTTTTTTTTTTTTTTAAACTGGTTAATTTTTTAATCCATTTTGTTATCAGAGCCAGTCAGAACTTTCAACACTACTTCATAGCTTAATTTAAAATAGAATAGTGGAGACATATTAGCAAAAGGAAGAAGAGAAATAAACTGTTATTTTTAGTATATTTCTCTTACTTTCAGGGTACCTGACATTTCTGGAAAGTGAATTAATAGCGTACATGGTAAAAGAATGGTAGTCTTACTGTCAATTGAGAAATGCAGAAAACCTTGGTTATTCAGTTACACTAAAGGTAGTATTTTGATCAGACAGTTATGCTGTAATTTTTCCCTATCATAACAAACTAATAACTCTTGGTTTATTAGAAATGCCATTAAAAGTTTTCTTTTTCAAATACAAGAATATGTTTGACCTAAAAGGGTAAATACTTTGATTCTCATGAAGAGAGGGTGAATTTCCCAGTGTTAGAAAAAATTAATAGTACAGCTCATTTCACAAGAAGAATTGTCTGAAAACAGTATACCAATTTCCTGCAGACACTGAGTGTCAAACTGAGATACGTCACATATGAAAATTCAAGCCCGTTTCTCGTCTAGTTTTGTTTCTGCTCTAGCCCCAACATTTGAAGATTTGATACCAAAGGGAAAAAAGATACTCTTAATTTAATTTGTGGAATCCATTGACAAACACAGTTTTTCTTTTTTCTTTTTCTTTTTCCTTTTTTTTTTTTTTTACCTTGAATTAAGCAATCGGATCTTTGAAAAAGCTATATTTAGATTTTTTTTTTTAATTGACCCATTATTTTGCTTGCTTTCACTGCCAGAACCCCCTACTGCAAACAAGGATAAGGATGCTACCTGGACTTCATTTGATGAATTGTTTTAATTAAAATATTCTGTACCATAAGTATTTTAATGTTACATACAAACCGAAGGTATGCAGTAATAAATTAAATTATACATTTAAATTAATCGATAAATATGCTATAAAATTGACAGGATATTTTTAAGATAGGGAATGAGACATGGATTGCTAATTATGACAATTAAATATCATAAGCAAAAATAAATGACAATCAATATCCTAGAACCATTTTGTAAAAAAAAAAAAAAAGGAGGAAATATAATATCATTTAGATGTCTATAAAAGTGAAAAATTATTAGCAAGTTAGAGTCCTGATTTTTCTATTGTAATAAAAAGATAAGCAGTAGAACATTATACTTTTCATCGCTGCTAGCCATAAATACTGTACATATACTGTACTGCACAATCCATTATGGGATTCTTCTATTTGGGTCTATTATGTTCAGGATAATAACATGCTTAATTTTTACTAATAAAATTTCCAGGGTCTGCTCTCTCAGAGTCTGATCTAGAGGCTGGTGAAGTTATTTGAAGCTTTTCCTTTGCATTTTATGAATTTTGGATCAGCCCCTACTCCAGAAAAAAAAAAAAAAAAGAAACAAACAAACAAATATACAAAGAAAAAACATTCAAAGAAACCCCTCACAAACTAGCAACAGCAACCAGTAAGTGCAAGTTGTAGCAGTGTAATAGCTATGTACACACAAGCAGGGCCTCAGCCCCATGGACATTTTTTCCGTACAAAAATACACCTGGGGTTTCACCTTATTAGAAGAATATCGGGACCAAGCATTAGCTCATATGTCACATGACACTTACCTGAAATTCTTTCTTTTAATAATTGCTTTTTCATCTTATAAGAACATTAAGGCTAGCCAAAAGGCACAGTGTTGCTTTGTCTGCAGTGCTGTGTTAGGGGGTAGGAAACATGTAAATTGAGTAGAAACGTGTTAAACTACTATCTCAAAATTGTTTACTTTTATAGTATTAATGTCACAGCAAAGATAGGAATTTACAGTCCATCTTCGGGACAATTTATCAAAACGGTAAAGGCAAAAAAAGTGAAGATAGGCCTTTTCCCTCCTCATGGAGATTTGTGCTAACATTCATTATTATATTCATATTAAAAGCCTACCCCATGTCTTTCAATCACATATTTTCCTCCTAATTAAGGCATATTCACTTTTTTGCTAATTAGGTATTCTTTGTTGCACAATGTTTGCTCTAATCTTTTGGAATCTCTCTCAATATCCAGTCATTGCCTTCATTATTGGCTCCCCTAGAATCCAACCAAAGCATGTTATTTTTTCTGCTAATTATATCCTCATTTACAGATTGTTGCCTTCTCTGATTGGCTCTTTAAACCAGTTGCTATGACTTCATTAGCAATGTCTTCTGACCCTGTTATTTCTTGTGACAGGATTTGCTCCACTTGTCCTGTAGCACTGTATCCCAGGGTCACTCCTCTCCTGGGTAGGAATAGTGTCAAACACGAAAGGTTTAGGGCAGAGAAAATCACTGCTGAAGTTGCTAATTACCACATGCAGCAATGGTACAAATTAGTGCTTCTAGCAGTTTAGAAAAAAAAATAGTGCTTTAAAGGTGTCATTAACAAGTTAGTTTCATTTATAAATGTGCTTGACAAAAAAAAAAAAGTCATCATGTAGTCATCATGTAGTGTGTTTTTGCTTTTACAATCTCTCCATCAAATAAGTGTTTTTAAACCATGTGGGATTTCTCATCATGCTATTTGGCACCAAAATTACTGTATAAAGTATTCTTGAGATAGATGATGTTAGAAGGCAAGTTTCTAAACAGATTTTCCTATTTTAACTTGAATTTCAGAATCTCATAGTGTATTATGATTTGATATCTAACCTGTCCTGTGGAAATAGCGGCCTCCATTAAAAGAACAGGAATTAAATTTCCAGGCATTTTTTCAAAAATATTTTAAGTGGTCATACATGAACAGCATATGAAGCAAAAATTAATATGTACAAAACCACCATGAAGTACTAATACCATCTTTATATTAAGCTAGAGAATGGTATGAGATTTCAATTTTCATGGGGTGCAAATTGCATGTTGTGCTAATTGTGTTCCCCACTTTTAGTCTCTTGCATATTTGAATAATCTCCCACCAGAAACAGAGATTCAAGCACATAGCAGAGTTTAACACAAGTTAGTTAATATGAAAAACGCTGTATCTAGTTGTTTGCAAAATTACTTTTGTTGATTAAAAGGCTCTTCAGAACTTCCGGATTGTGAAAGGGTTTTAAATTGTCTAATGCTGATTGTGATTGCTATGCAGAAAAAAGGCAATGCGAAGCAAACCATTATATCACTGAATCTTTGTTAAGCAGGCCTTGAAAGTGCTTGACAGCATAATTAATCTTGTGATATGAACAAAGAAACCAACTCAATAGTATTGAAGATGCTTATTAAAAATACTAAATACCTTTTTCCACTTAAAAACCTTTTGAAATACTGTGGAAAGTGCCATTACCCTTTTTGTTTTTGCAGTATTTTAGTCTAAAATTGATACAAGAGACACATAGCATGAGGAAAAGAATAAACTGGATGACAATAAAAATTAGTTTGAAAAACAATGCTCCCTGATTTGGGGTGTCAGTGAAGCAACCTTCAAGCATTACAAAAGACTCCTGCACATACATGCATACACACACAGAGAGTCCATTTCTGCTAGCTTCAAAAGTTAGCTAAACTAATGACTGGTTGTCAGTCATATTGCATTTCAAAAGTAAATCTTAATAAATTGATTTATATTTAAATGGATAACATCAATTTTAATTGTTGATTCTGCTTAACATGATGACTCTATTGTATGACACCATACCAGAGGAAATCATACACCTAAGATTCCCTGATAAAGTGGGATGCACTTGTGCTGCAAGGTATTCCCAAATATACTGACAGAACCCACAGAAAGTTATGGATAGTATCCCACGACAGTGGCTGGGAGCAACTGTATTCACAGCTTGTAAAGTATACGCTTGCAGAACGCAGAGACAGATTGAACAGAGCTTTGCAAAGGAAAGCTACTTTCAGCAGAATACACAGTTTCCCTTGAAAATCATTAAAAATTTTCAATCATGGAAACTAATGTTTAAAAAAACCATCAGTTTTGATGCCCCTCCATTTTTTAAGAAATTGATACTGTAGCAAATGTTAATATTATTAAAGGCCAATGTATCAGTTTAATTCTGGAAAGCATAATTCTTCAACTAAGATACGATCGTGCAAGACAGTTATAGCCAGGTATAGCCCAGCAAACTTGATCCTTTTAAAGACATCGAGGTTGAGGTAAGCAAAGTGATTGGCCCTACAGGCTGGCTAACTGGAAGTTGTTCCTTGTATACACCAGCAGCCAGATGAGGAGTCAGTCTGGGAGTATCATGGTTATATGGGACATGGCATCTCTTGTTTTGGTCTCCATGACCTCTTGACCCCATGAAACATATTGTTCATGTCTTCTGTTAAAGTCAGCTGTTCTGTGAACTCAGGTAGAAGACTCCAGAGTGGGACAGAAGGAGTATAATGACATAACTAAAAAGCACTGTATGTTGGCTGTGCCTGCTCTTTACCCTGTCAATCTTTCTTTCCTGACTCTTGAGCATTGAAAGTGCTTTCTCTGAGATGCTGTTTCATCATGTTATGAAAAAAAAAAAAAAAAACCATACTGCACAGCTCTGTATTATGCAGGAGCCTCCACACATAGACAAATAGCACTAACACTATTTCAGACAGTACAATCTTTGTAAAGGACACTGTGTTATGTTACATTAAAAGTACATATAGCACAGTACATTCCTGCTTTTGATCAAGGGCTGTAGATGTTATTTTAAACACAACCTACCTGCCCTGGTAGTGAGCAATCAGCAAAGCATAGTGCATCAAACTCCTGAGCAGAAGCATGTTCAATCACAGCCTTCTTTCAAGTATTCCAGATGTCAGCAGCTGACAGTCCTCCATGAAAATGCAAAACCTATTGATTAAATATAGGCCGAATTCAAAGATAAACACACCCTACTTCATCTTACCTTTAAGTTTTTTAATACTCTCCAAAGACATTAAAAGCATACTGTGTTTCATATTAATAACAGTGAATCAACTTTGGATTCGATTGTCCCTGCTCAGGCAAGGCTTCCTGTGACATATGGCAATCTTGCCTGAGCACAGACAGCGTAGGAGGCTGTGATGGCAATCGTTACTGCAATTAGCAAACCACACTCCCATATTCATATTTTACTTTATAGTTCCGATTCTAAACACTGGACCTTTCGTTGAATCCTCTATGTACAGAACTTCCATTAATTAAAATCAAACAGCAAGAAATATATAAAAAATCAATGGTAGAATATGACTCATGTTATTTAATTAATGGGTAGTTCCTCGCACCAATATGCTGAGGAAGCTTGAACTTAACCTTTAGGATTAAAAAATTCACCATGTGAGAAAATTTGCTTTTTTCCTAATCACTTTTCTCCCAAACAAATTTTAAAAACACATGTAAAATCTGTTAGCAAAGTGTTTAAGTACATACAATCCCTAGGAGAGTAAGTAAACTCCTATTGCTATCCATACCAACTTAGATAACAGCATGAACAAAAAACACCTAATGGTACACACATCAGTGCTGGAATATACACGACACTATTTTCACTGTAGTTCCTTCAGGTGGTGACTACAGCAGCCCACCAAATACACCTTCCTCCTCTTTCTTTCTTTCTTCAGTCATTCATTTGAAAATTATCACACAGGTATCATTTGTTGAGCAATGTTAAATGTGGAAGCACATGGAGACAAAGTCTGTATTTCATGATAACTCAGCAATATGGATTTTGGCCTTAAGGGTACATTCATTCAAACAAGAGAGCAGAAGTAAGAAAGCCCATGAGCAAAATCTTGCAACTTTACAGAAGGAGATGTTCATTCAGGGATGAGCACTTTATTTCAAGTTTAATAAATTTCATTTTCAAAGAATTGACAACTCACACAAATTTGTCACTAATCTTTAAATCGGAAATACTTTTTTTTTCTGCTTACAATGCCAGGAGAAGGCACTTGGTTCTTCACTATCAGTTAAAAGTGGTTTGCTTTTACCTACTGCATTTTTCCTCAGTTTTAATAGTTATTTCCTCCCTGTTCCTGCTGGAAACTAAAAAGCATTGGATGGGCAACCCAGAGGTAGGATTCTTCATCAAGATAGGAAGGGCAGAGAGGAAAAATGGCCTCTGATATTGTCTGTTTTTCCACAGATACAAGCTGATGCTATACGAGCACCCTCTGTTTCTCAGATACTTTGAAACAGAACATGACCAGAGCAGCTTGTGTTTATATTTCTTGTCTTGAAGTATTTTGTACCAAATAATAGTTCTAAGAGGGTCAATGGATGTATTAAATCTGAACAGACCTGATACATTCCAGATGCCCCCATCCCAGTCAGGCGGCCTGTGTCCATGACAAGCCTGTGCCCAGTCTGAGCTGGCTGTTATAAACAAAGGCAACTGTACAAAAATAGTATCTAGATATGCATTTTTATTACCCAGCAAACTGGACACTTTTTATGTATTTTGAAATATGCACTGGGTTGTATGTAAATGTTTCCTGCTGGGTTTTGTTGGTTGTATTTTATTCTTTTAAATTCTCCTAACAGGACAGGCAGTCCTTGGAATGGCCTTAAATGAGGCACACTCTCACTGCAAAGCCAATGAGGTTTGTATATATTTGACATGAAGAAGATTTTACATTTAGGCCAAGCATTTCTGTGTTTTACACTACCTTTCTAAAAGTCCTTAGCTCCATCATTCCCTTTCTCTCTCAGCTGAAGAGAAAGGCAACCAAACAATTCCCTGTTCCTGACAAAGTGCATCATTGCATCTCTGAGTGAGCCAACAGTTTTTTGTAAAAGAAAGAACACTTCAATTACAGTCCTTTTACACATAAGTAAGGACAGTCAAGCAGCAAGAGTAACTGCAGAACCAGAAGAGTCATAGGATGGTAGAAGAGCAGAAAGCATCAGTAAATCTTCCTCTGATCAAGCTCTGACATCTGACAAGTATGCAGAGAAATAGTGTACCTCATCTTGTGCTTCATGATTACCCTTCTTGGACCAAAAGCTGCAGCTGTAACACCACAAGCAGAGGAAGTTTTGATCAGAATGGACAGACAGAGTATTAATTCATGATGTATGGCTGGGTCTTGCCATGGGAACCCTTTTCCACTAATGGCATATTCCAGCCTGTATGACTAGAGCAGTGGCTGTTAGGGTAATGCTGGCTGGAAGCTGTACACAGGAGGAAAGAATGACAGCAAAGATGGGGAGAAATTGCTTAAAGAATCAAAGTGCAGAGGTATGAAAAGGCTAAGGGAAGAGGAATTTAGTATTGAATGGCTGGTTAAAAAAGCAGAGGGGTTTTATAGTCATAGAGCTGAAGGATCAGAAGTATCAGGAATCCAAATCAGGGATGGGACTTCTGAACACAAAAAGTGATGGAAAATAGCATACGGAAAATTGAGACCATTAAGAATAAAAACATTAACATAGGAGGAAATTTGATAGAGCATTGTAAGAGAAACAGAGGTAAAGTGAGAAGCAAGAAATTAGTAATTCTGAAGATGAAAGCTGGATGAAATTACAGTTACTTGCCCAACCTTCCCTTCCTCCCTAATCACTCTTGGATTCATTGCCCTATGTGACACAGGATAATTAGAGATAATTATATCCCTACAGATTTCATGAAAATTAGCAGTATAGAGAAAGACCTATATAACATCTCTAGCATATGTAGGAAAAGCAGACACAATACTACCTTCCATTTAACAGAAGACAGGTGGCCAATCAGCACATGTGCATCTCCCGTCTACTCACAGAATTGCCATCTCTTGCCCAGTCACAGTGTGGCTAGCAGAAGATAAAGGATACATGCCTGGGAGACTGTTGCTCATAAAAACATCATGATCTGTTTAAATCTGAAGGCTTTTAAGTAAATTATGAGTTGAGGGCTCTATTTCACATGCAAACAATAATGAGGTAAAAATCTTTTGTCTGCCCACTAGAATTCTAATTATTCAGTGATCAGCTTTTTAGTTTACTGTTGTAGACTAGAGATTATTAAGGGGAATTTACTCTTAAAATGAGAACAAGACAACATAGTCTTAATGATTCATGTGCTTCCAAAGTTCGACAGAGCATAAATTTACTAGTTTTCATGAAAGTTCAAAGTTACAGTTTTAGATTTCAAAATAATAACGTGAAGTCTTAATTAGAAGTTAACTAATTGATCAAATAATTACAAAACCTGAGTAATGCCTGAACATTCTTAACTTTCTCCCTATGCAATAAACAAAGTCTCACCATTGTCTAAAAATTTCTCCTCATAAAAACAAATCCAAACCATCTTAAAGAAGCAGTTTTACATAAGAGTAAGCTAAGATAAAAAAGCCCATGATTAACAGTACAAAACAATGTGAAAATATAGGACATTTTGGATACTCAAAACACAGTATATGCCATTTCTAGTGACAATGTGTGTAGAGTTTGTGTATTATCAAAAATAAAAGGAATTAAGAATTTTTTTTGAGATCACTACTATGTGAAGGATTCTATTTACATTGGAATGTATTTAAGACACCATTATAACAATATCTTGAAATTTTAGCTAAAAGATCTATTGGTACATTTTGTCCACACCCAGATAGCCATAGGTCAAGTAGGATCTGAAAGCAAGTTGAGAAATTATCAGGGATTGTCTCTTCATGTTTAGTAACACAGTCAATAAAGAAGACAGACAACCCTGCAGGGGGGCAAGAAACCCAGACTTAACTGTGATGTGCTGTCTCATGCACAGACGTACTGTGTTCTGAGTTACTGTAAGTAAAATGAACAGTATGGAATGTGCATTGCAGATGGATCACTTGCTGAGCAAAGCTTCTTGGCATTTACATACATAGGTGGGAGCCATTCACCATGGTTCAGATGTAAAAGAGGAAATTAAGGGGAAAAAATATTTGGTACATCCATAATGCAAATTCAGTCATCATCTAGCTTTTCATCTAGCTCATTTTTTAATAATGTAAATTAGTGAGGCACACAGTGATAAATTTAGAAGATAGTTATCCAAATTCATAGTTATTTTAAAAGGAAGGGCTCATCAGAAAAGAGTATTACAACAGAGATGCTTAAAGTTTTAGCTGGTTGGTCAACAGTTCAAGAGAAAATAAGAAGTTGACATCAGAGCTGCCTATAAATCTCAGCTGTTAACAGAAGAAGTGGTCTTCCCAGGTAACTCTCTGCACTCTCTCATTTTAAATACATCTCCACTGGTAGAGCAACAGATTGAGTTTGATGGATATTCTTGTTGCATCCTGAGGTGTGAAGAAAAGGCCTGAACTGTGCATATGCTACAGAAGACAGTTTTCGCTATTACTTCTGGTGGCTCATTGTAACTGTTACTGCTTTGTTCACAACCTTTGCACTCCACGATGTCTCTTGAAAATACAGCATTTTTTTCACTGGTTGCCTTCAATTAAAGCAGCATTTCTGCTCTAGAGTATAATCTGTAAAGTGACATTTGACTCAGTTTTTCTGACTCCTGACCAAATGTATTCATTTTACATATGTAAATGTGCATGCTACACAGGCACAACCTGATAGTCTAGCCAGTTCTTTTCTTCATCCTGTCTCAACGAGAGTGTCCTTAACTAATTCCTGCATTGCTTCAATATAACTAGTTATAAATAGCTGTGTAGAAGATACAAAGAATGGCTATAATTTATCTTGCCTTACCTGAATTGTCTCATATCTGCATTTAAAGTTTAAAATTTATCTTTTAAATAAACCAAGCAGTTAGTAATGCATGAATGCATACACCTAAAGGAAGACTCTGCTAAAGTGGTATTTGTGTGACAGGTTTTAAGAAGTTAAATTTCACTTTAAAGTCAGGAAGAATCATGGAGTTTGTGAGAAGGTTGCTCATAAATGACATAGGGATTTTTTTTCTCTTTTCTTTCTTTTTACAAACTTGACTTTTATAAACAGTTAAAACACTGCAATACCCCCTCATACTGCAGACAGGAATGACTGCCAGCACCCTTTGGTAGAGGGAATCTGAAAGCAATTTAAACAAAAAGGATGAATAAAAGCTTGACGCAGTCACATCTGTACCAAAGGCAGATTTGATCTTAAGTCCTCTAGAACATCTTCCTTTTCTTTCTATTTTGAGTTTTTCCCTGAGCTAATAGCATTTCTGAAGAAAATACCATCTAGCTAGGACTGATACTTATTCTCACATTAATCAGTTGTCAAGAGATCATCCCACTTGGATGGCATGATAAATGCATCTAAGAATGAACAAAATTCAGTAGGAGTTGGAAAGGACAGCCTGTACATTTCTGATACGCTTTCCAACATGAGCACTGAGAGTCTTTACAGAACTGTTCAAGACAGGCAGTACTAGAATTCCTCAAAACCTAAGCATACTGACTTTTTAGAATAAATCATGTTTTCTAGAGCTGGTGTAGAGGTCTGATGATCTTGAAAGAACTGGAATAGTGAGTCTATTTTAACTGCCTATTCATAGCCTCACAAAAGAAATTCTGTAGGAACAAAGAATATTTATTCCATTGAAAAGGAATTCATGGCAGAATTTTTTTGTTTTTTAAGTCTGAAAAATAGGGGGAGCATAGTACATACTAGTACTAGTACCTAGTACTTACCTAGTACTCTGAGATATAATTTCTTATTTTTTCTCAGATACACATGATTTAAGTTATTAAAAACAAAGTGTTTGGTCCTCCAGTCTTTCTAAAGTCCCATCACCGCATGGCTTTTGAAGAAATTGAGATACATACTTTGTAAGCCTGAATATAGCCTTGGTTATTTTGGCATCCATGTACTCCAACTGATACTGAATCTCTTTAGGTCCTAGATCAGTAATTTTTCATATGCATTTTTATGTCTCTTCTCCTACAATTTCCTTTAGAGGTGAGCAAGACAAAACCAGCTGCCTGGAATATTGTTCAACATATACTGTGACTACAACTGTTCAGTTAAGCACAGGTCCATATATCTACCATACAATGCTCTTCCGGATGTTCTTGAACCAATTTCCCATACAGCAATTAAAGCAGCTTTAGAAATAGCTTGTCACATATTTATCTTTGGCGGGCCACATTCTAATAGAGGTCAGCTGTAGCCATGAATTTTATGCACACTGTATGAAACACTAATGTCAGTCCATATATGCTGGCTAAAATGCTTTTACTCAAAGTCTGAACAGATGGCTGATTCACAGTGTATATAGACTCTTCATGGCCAACATTTTAAGCAGAGTGACTTACCACTAATAAGACACTGGCACTGCCTTAGAAGAACATGATGTTCTTTCATATTTCAAAACAACATTTTCACTCTGAAAAATACCACTAAACAGTTTCTGAGATGTCCAAAAAGAGTATCAGCTGATCCAGAGGATCCAGCAACATCAGTATAGAATATTTTTTGTTGTCATTCCCATAAGGCTTTTAATTATACGTTGGGTTTTTTTCAATTAGGATAGCATTTCCTATTGAACTGCTATTATAGTATTGAAATCTCAGGTTTTCAGATATATTCTTTTGCTCTGAGAAAGCAAATGACTTCATATTTATATTCTGAACTAATGTTTCAAGAAGCTATGGACGGATTAATGCTTTCATGGATATGATACCAATCCCTGGCACTGCAATTTGCAATTTTCTTCTAACCAAACCCAGCAGCTGCCATTATTTTTCTTAGCTGATTTAAGAATGAGGTACATTCCTAAGGAGTTTTTTAAATATCAACTACTATTATTGTGCCATGTTAGATAGCATTTTAGAACAGGATTCATCTGCCCAAATATAGATGAAGCTATCTGCACCTGAGCTACTTGTGAGGGCTCCCTTTATAGTCAGTGGAGAGAAACAGGCACTTTTAGAGTGCAATTGATCTTCTCTTAAGATTGACAGCTACACTGTAGACATCTAAAGTTGGATGAGATTAATAGTGTCCCCAACATTTGTTAAATTATGGAAGATTCTATATAAATAGAAGACAAAGTCTCTTCCCTAAAGAGCTTTCATCTTCAGTCAATACATTTCCAGAACTGAGCATCTAAATTGCCTGTCTTTGTCAAGTGACTCCCTTTGATGTTACTCCATAAGGTGCTCTCTGGTTTTCCTGGACAGCACACAGCTCTCACTTGAGAAAGCAGTACATTCAGGACAGGGAGCTGAAGAGTTACCAAAAGAATCTCTGAGATCTGTTTTTCCAGAATTATTATAGGTAACTTTTTGAAAAGTTTTTATTTATCTTCTTAGAAGTGAGTTGTATTTTGTCAATTTTTAGTGACAATCTGGTAAGGCAAGTACTTCAAAGTAGAATGAAGAATAATGTTTGCCTGCAAGAGTCTGCTCTTCCCAGATACACTGATTCCTCTGGAGACAGCAAAGCGAATTAGTGGCTCCTCCTCTTCTCTACTCTGTGACAAGCATGCATGTACACAAGCACAGCTGTATAATGGAACCAAAAACATTACTTGTGCCATTTTCCAAACCTTGGACAGGTAGGAATCCATGGGCAATACAGGCTGATGGCAAATTAAAGCTGAATATTATCACACTCTTACTTTTGTTAACAGAATTATAACTCAAAGGGAGGACACATTTTGACTTTTCTAAGGCAAGAGGCTTGTTTTAGAAAAGGAACAGTATCCATACTTACATGGAGCACACAAACACAACATTGGAAAAATAAGATTTTTGGTTCTTTGCTTTTCTGTAACAAAATTAAAAGCAAAGTGTAAAATTTTGCCTGCCTAATCTTAAATGATCAAGTGGATTGAAACTCTTTGGCTTAGAAATAATTCACTTTAGTATGCAACTACTCTATGATTTCTAGTATACCATTCCCGTCATAATAGGCGATATTCAAACCAACACAAAACACAAGCTATCTTTTGACAAACCACCACAAATGGTTTCATGACAGCCACCATTTTTTTCCTCTCATACTACACCCTTGCTCACTTCAGTAAACCTAAGCACAAATTACTTTAGAAGTCTCCTTGCCCTGCGGAGAAGGACTTTGAGGTGTTGGTTGGTGAGAAAATGAACATGAACCAGCTTTGGTGTGCACTTGCAGCCTAGAAAGCCAACCGTATCCTAGGCTGCATCAAAAGGAGAGTGACCAGCAGGTCGAAGAAGGTGATCCTGCACCTCTACTTTGCTCTTGTGAGACCTCACTTGGAGCATTGTATACAGTTCTGGTGTCCTCAACATAAAAAGGATGTGGAACTGTTGGAACAAATTCCAGTGGAGGGCCACAACGGTGATAAGGGGGCTCAAGCACCTCCTGTATGAAGACAGGCTGAGAAAGTTGGGACTGCTCAGTCTGGAGAAGCGAAGGCTGCATGGAGACCTCATAGCAGGGTTCCAGTATCTGAAGGGGACCTATAAGGGTGCTGGGGAGGGACTCTTCATTAGCGACTGTAGTGATAAGACAAGTGGTAAAGGGTTCAGACTTAAACAGATGAAGTTTATGTTAGATGTAAGGAAGAAGTTCTTTACTGTGAGGGTGAGGCACTGGAATGGGTTGCCCAAGAAAGCTGTGAATGCTCCATCTCTGTTGGTGTTCAAGGCTGGGTTGGACAAAGCCTTGGGTGACACGGTTTAGTGTGAGGTGTCTCTGCCCATGGCAGAGGGCTTGGAACTTGATGATCTTAAGGTCCTTTCCAATCCTAACTATTCTATGATTCTATATTTTTTTCATAAAAAGATTGTGAATTCCAAAATTTTTAATTTTGCATTCTGTAATTTAATCTGCTAAATGGTGCATAGAACCCATTAATGTTTTGTCAATAACAGTGGCAACATCCTTTTTTACACAAAAACTTCCTTTCTGGTAGGTTTCTGAATCAGACTGGAAGTTTCCAAATGAGTTATCCACAGCAGATTGAGGTCTAACATGGGGGGGAAAGAAATAAAAAAATAACTTGCTTACAGAGGAGTAACTTCATCCAGACGCACATATCAGGTTTGTCAAATCAAACAGAACACATCTAATTTGATGAGCTGGACCCTAGGAAAGGTTGAAAGTAGATTATTCTAGTAAATATGAGATATCATAACTAAAATACATAACTCGATAATTAAAGTATCCATGGTAACAATAGCAGAGTAATGTGTGTATTAACACTGGTCAGGTAAACGAGTTAAACCAAAGTCCCAGGATTTTTAAAGATTTTTTTCCTATGTCTTACATCCTGTCACTGGGTAACTAGTCTAAAGGGAACATTCTTGCTTAGTGCATATAATCTCTTTAGTGCATATTTAACTATTCAAATTTAGCTAACATACTATTTTTACTAAAATATAAAGCAAAACAAGATCTCAGTAACAGCCATGAAATCTTTTTTAATGTATTCCTTGTGCTAGTTCTGAATATTAATAAAAATTAATAATTAATTTTGCCTTTGGCATTGCAAGATATACTAGTTTTAATTAGTGTACTGTACTCCTATACAATTAAAAAATAATTGATGTCCACACTTATTGGCGGTCTCTGTGATCTCTTTTCCTGTTGTTGTCAACAAATGCCTCAAAAAACAAGTTCAAGAATGTTTTGCTGTCCACTTGATTTACACACCAAAAGTAACAGACAAATCTTTTATGATGAAACAGAACAGTTTTCTGTTTAAATTATACACAAGTATATTAAATAGAAAGAGAAAATTAAAAGCTGATGGCTCGAAGAAATAGTGAAAATACTATCAAAATATTTAGTTTATCAACAAATTTTCCTAGAATGTATCAATGGGTTACAGAGTATTTCAACTTAAATGCAGTGGCCATCTTGTATTTGTTACATCAGTTCTATTGGGTATTTAATACTGGTGTCCCCTTTGATCAGTTTCAGTTATTAAAATTCAGCACATCGTGTTACTGTTTTCCAACACCATATTAATTGTTCCATGAACTTCTTCATTATATAACACTAAAGTCTCTCTTCTTCGTTCTGAAAGAATGAATCAAAGAATTGAAGTATAAATTCTCATGGGGAAAAATCCTAACTTCCCTTCAATGCATTTGCATCAGGAATCCTGAATAAATATAAGTGGGTGATTTTTTTTTTTATTACAGCCACTGAAACAAAGACATTGAATCCCAGATGTAAATTCTGCAACACAGTTATGAAACAGAACAAAAAATTCATGTGGTAAAGAACAATTGAAACTGACTATTCCTATCTAATCCAGAAGTTCAGGCTGGTAACTTGAATCTAGGTCAGAAAATGCATCGAGAAGAGACATTTTGGGGCATGACAAAAAGCTAACTAAAAATTGCTGAGCTAATTTTTTTCAGTATCACAGTACTACACACCTCAGCATTAGTACAGGCCAACAGCTGGAAAACAAATAAACAGAAGAGCAAAAAGGATTTAGACAACACAGGAATAAAACTGCCTTTTGAGGTTCTTTTTCTTCTAATCCCCATGCTTGTAGAGTAGTGAACATGAAAAATCAGCATATCAGGTATTTATTTAATTAATGCTTTTACCATGATTAATGATCTCAATAGTAATTTTAACTGAAATTGGATAGTAATTCAAGTAACGTATTTAAATAAATATCACTGAATAAAGAACTGAGACAACTACAAAGTACATTCCTATTTCCGAGGATTTTTCAAAGTTATTTCTCAACTTTTCTGGCACTACACACAGGAGTCAATGGCTTGCCTCAGTGAAAGAAATGCAGTAGGTTTCCTTTTATGCTCGATGGAAAGCATAAAAATGCTTTCAGTCCAAAGCAGAAAAATTACTCTGAAGCCTTAACTGCCATCTCAGCTTCCACTGTGAAGGGATTCACCACAGCTTCCTCCTGGTTCTCACAGCTCACACCTCCACCACCCAGTTGTGACACCTGGTAGCTAGGCACTTCACACCGTAGGGGAAAGCTCCGACACACTTCAGTTCACGCATCTAACCATGGTCTTTAATAGAAGGCTTTGGTTGCCTAACATGGCAAGATCAAACTCAATAAAAGTCCCATGTTCTCATTAAATGCACCCAAGAGACCTCAAAAACCCCATGGCCACAGGTGTACCACCTCATCATGGATCGGCCACCAGCACCCTTGCCTGCAGTCTGATAACTGGTGCAAACAGTGCTGATTTGAATGCTGTTTCATTATGTGGATTTGCACTAAAATAGAGCAAATGGAGGATATTGCTTCCAAAATTCATAGAAACATAGAAAGGTTTGGGGTGGGTTGATTGGGTTGGACCTTAAAGATCATCTGGTTCCATTCACCCTGACACAAGCAGGATCACCTTCCACTAGACCAGGTTGTTCTTAGATCAGGTTGCTCAAAGCCTCATCCAGCCTGGCCTTGAACACTTCTGAGCTAAATGCCCAGGGTCTGGAGTCCCAGCATGCAGCTTAGTAATTCTGGCACTCCTACTACAGCCACAAGTCACTGCAGAGCAAGTTTATCAAGTAACAATTAAATGGCATGAGTGGATGTGAGATCATTTTACCACATTCCTTCCCTTGTACTTCCAAAATTCATAAGAAATTTCAACTAGAAAGTATTTAAGAAACTGGGACAAGAGTCATTAATTCACATACAACCAGATTTCCAATAGTTAAAATCTTATTTTATCTGTCAATAAAGTGGTAAGCTGTAGATGCTTGAATTCCATCTGGATAAATTTCAGTCTATGCACACTTTCTAAAAAGCTTTCAGCAACTTTAAATATCAGGTTTCTTAAGTTCTGCTTGTTCAATTCAGTGTCATGGTTACAACTAGTACAATTCTGAACAACAAGCCCATATACACTTACACTTGAGTACTGCCAATAAACTTCCCTTTTAACCTTCCTTGTAATCCTCAGTTCAGGGCAGACAATGTAATAAGTGCAATGGAAAGACAACTACTTCATAAGGTATCAGGGCTCCATAGGTCTTCTTCTAGAAGTTTTGAATATAACCCCCCTCTCTCTTCCCTTAATATATATTTCTTTCCAACCCTCCTATAGAAGCAGTCCTGAACAGGATGCTTTTCTCTTTTTATTTATGTGAATTTTCATGACATGTCATGCACCGCATTCATAGCAATCACTGACAGATAGTTAAAGTTTCTAACGGGCTATGGGGGAAACCATTTTCCACCAACTGTTCTCCCACATGCCAGGATAAAATATGTCTTGTGGACTAAATCTCTTCCCACTTGCATCCTGCCAAAAAGTGTGGGTTTTGTTTTTTAAATGAGGCTTGAATGAAATTCCATTAGCTATTCCTGAGCTAAGGCAGGATAACTACCCCAGCATAAAAAAAATCTAACCACAGATAATTGAACTTGTCTCAAACATGAGTTGTTTTCTGGAAATGTGACATGGGAATAGACTTTAGTACAACGACAAAGTTATTTATTTTGTACAATCTTCGTTGAATCAAAACCAGCTAAAGACCACTTGAAACCATAAGGTATCTCATTGTCTTGTTAAAAGTATTTTTAGATCAGCGGGGATGCTTTAACCATAGATATCTTCTTCATGGATGGATGAATATACCCATTCTTTCACACGGTTTATAATCTATGTATGTGGAAAGCCATCAAAACTCAGAAGTTATACCAGAATTGCTATCATCACTTTTTAATTTGTGAGATTTTTCAGCATAATACAAGAAAAAAAAAAGTTTTTTAAAAAGTCAAAAGCAACATGGTTTTATTCACATTATATTTTTGTGATGTTTCATACTGTTACTTTTGGGTTTGAATGCTATATCGATGCAAGCACTGAGCAGTGAGAGATTTTATATTTAATTTGTTGTAGATAATGAATGTAAATAGGCTATATATGTTTTCACTCAGGCATGCTAAGAATTACAACACGCAGAAAATTTAAGTTTTTAACACTCCACTGGATTGAGTTTAAACTTTGAACAACTGAGAGAAAATTCCGAATTTTAGCCAGGCCGCAGTAAATACAAACTTCATTGGTGCTTGTACTTGATGCATTCAAAGGTATTCTCAGCATTCCAGTCTTCACAAACCCTTGAAGATCACAACACATGGATTCTTGCATTGATCACCTTAATTCTTTACAGTATATTTGCTGCAGATACTATACTACGAGTTGGAAAAAACAGGGGGTGTCAGCTTCCACCACCTTTATGCTTACTACTGCGGATGACTCTAGGAAGAGCAGAAAACACATGGGTAAGCCATCATGCTACCCGAAGTCTGCTCTGATCCCCCCTTTTCATTTCTTCTTGGAAAGAAAACTGGATTTTCTCCAAGGCTAGACAGGTGGCAGGGAAATATTTTTTGGTTAATTACCTCAGAATGCTGGGAAAGGTGTGCCGCTACCTCATGTCTACATTGCGCTGCCTCACACTGGTAATTAAGCTGATCAGTACTGGTACATCTACCCACCAATCAAAGCTGGATATAAGGGATATTTTGAGGAGACAAAGCATTAAACAGCATTGAATTAAGAGTTTGGGTAATCAAGATGGCACATGATCTACTTGAAAAATAAGGCCAATCCTTCCAAAAGAGGGACAGCTGGCATGCTGAAAGTCAATCTTAACTACAAGAAATGTATTTCTTGCTTTAAGAGTCACAGTTGGGGCCTCTGTGCAGGCTTGTAGCTAATGAGTTGATAATGTCTCCTTCAGGAGAAGGGAAAAAGGCCACTACTCAAATTCTCCTTGATTCCTCTTCATTTGGGCTCCTGGCAAATCAAGCTTGGCTCTAATATTTTTATAATGGCCAGTCTTCCCAATGGTGGACTCAGTGACAAACACACTCAACCCAGCCTTAAATTAAACACAGATTTGTAAGTGAAAAATTGGAGACTACACATAAGTGGTTCAACCGAAATTAGGAAAACTACGTGCCTTAACACAGCATGCATGTTTTCAGCATTGCAGATGTCTTACTGTTTCTGAATACCGGACTAACCCTTTGTATTGTGACATCCTTGAACACATCCAAATTTAAACACTATTATTTTAATGCACTGTTTTCTTTAGGGAATACCATAGCAAAGTCGATTTTGTATCATTAACAACAGAAAAAGAAAGATTTTCTGTGATCAGTGTTTCAAAAAAAAAACCAAAATGAAAGCAGCCTCATGTATTCCTGTAAAGATAAGAGATGTTCTCTGTATTTCTTAGAGTTAATAATGTGCTAACCTGCTGAATGCAGACAAATGTGAAAACAAGTACAACGATGCAAAGTTGGTGACTGGATTGATATTTTTCAGAAGCAGAATAATTTGGCCCAAGCACGAGTATGTGTGTGGCACTTAATGCTTGTTCTACCTGCAATGTGCTGCCAGTATATGTGGAAGCACATATGCACATGGAGGTAGCCAACTTAGCGTTCAGGCTTTAGTGGACCAGTTACATATTTTCAGTCATTTTTGCTATAGTCTCCATACATAAAATGCATTAATTACTTGGTCAAATTAAGCACACAGTTAAGCATGCATGTTTTGTAAAAACTTCCCCTTAACATCACCTAACCTGACAATGCCTGGACTTACACATAACTTATTGTGCAAGAAATATCTGGAAAGAAACTACTTCAGCTTACAGGCCCTAAACTACAAACTCCAGCAGAGCTTAAGAGTAGTAATCAGTATTAATTGCAGTATTCATGGGAATTTTTTAAACATAAATCAAATTAATAGATTGCACGATTTCTAAACTATTACTCCCAACAAACTTTACTCCAGATAAATAATTGCTTACACTGCTTTTTAAAGACAAATTCCTGCCAAAGCTGAGCTAGCAACCAGTCTCAATCCTAATTCAGCATTTGCTGAATTTAACTGCTGTTTCATATAAAAATGCTGCAAAACTAATATAATTGTTAAGATGGCAAATTGAGACCGGAGTCCAATTCTGGTGTGCAAAGGTGATACAACTTGGAGTGATGCTAGACCAATCTTCTAATAAAAATGAAAAATACAATCAAATAAATTATATGAGGTCATTAAAACTCTTTTAAAGTAATTCATCAAATAGAAAACAGATCTTTTGATTTTTTTGGGAAATATGAAGACTCCAAACATCCCTCCGCAATCTCTTTCATCATTTCAGTAATTTTCAACATAAGTTCATCCTCATCTGAATCCACCGTATGCTGCTTCCCGCTCCTCCCCCACTTCTCCTCTAATAGTGTTCAGAGAGAACTTCAAGATGTGGGCTAATGGAGCTGGCATGGGTTGGAGTTTAATATTGCATGCGCTTAACTTTTTGTGCAACTGACCAACATGACATGTCTAACTGTATAAATGGAAGTTTTATGGTGATAAGATCAGTAGTTACTGAGATATTTATGTGACATGCTGACAGATATAAAACTACAAAGCTTGCTTTTATGCCTTACATCCTCTAGAAAAAAAAAATAAAAAACTAAGATGATGGGTCACTTTGAAGAGAATTTATTATCTAAATTACCTAATACCTGGCTAAATTCTAATATGCAAGGATGAGGTCTCAAAAATGTTATTAAAACTATGAACTTTAATTTCAGAGGATCTTAGCATTCTCTGCCAAATGGGGCAGAGTACAGCCAGTTTGCTTGTCTCACTCTCTCTCTCGATCATGGTGCTGTCATCCAACCAAAAAGGAGAATGATGATAAAAAACAGAAAAAGGCACAAGATAATCTCTCTCCTATTTTTACACTCCATAGGTTCAGGCCTCTCTGGGAGATTCTCTTTGCTGCTGAGGTGGAGGAGGAATACTGAGAGGAGAGGAGGTCAAGATTAAAGAAAATGTATTGTTTGCTTGTGTGTGAATATGTACACACACATATGTATAAGTGGAATCTCTGGACGAAGTGGAGTCTCTTTTGCATTTTGATCTGGGGAAAACCAACCTCAGAAATTCTTACAGAACAGGACGACAATGTTTCCTGCTGCTAGAAAGCAGCTCCCCACCAAGGCTGTGCCCACAGCTGAAGTTAAAAGCCTGCTGTACTTCCTTCTCTATTTGATGTGAATGTTACTTCACACACTGAGAAGACGGGCAGCCACAGCAGTCAGTAAAAGAAGAGGGAATAAACTGGTGGCAGGAAAGAAGGAAAAAAATAGAATTTTTCTTTTTTCTTTTTTTTTTTTTTTTTAAGAGTTTGAGACGTGTAGGGAAACATTAGGCCAGAAGGAAAACTTCACTTCAGGAGACACAAGTACAAAGAATACTGACCCTAAGAATAACATAAGTCAGATGAGAAAAGAATCAGCAGACTGGGGAAAAGTGCAAAATATTCCTCTGTGCTTTTACTTTCTCATGAAGTCAGACCCTTAGAGGCTAGGGAGGATGTTCAGTGCCCCTCATTCCCAGCCGAGATGGCCCCCATTCAAATTCGTTATTGTGCACATTTCCCATAGGAAATCTGTATCACCAGTGCTGAGAAAACCAATTACTTCCTCAGCACCTGAAGGATCCCACATCATCATCTCTATAGCTCATCAGCATCCACACCCCATATGACACTCAATTCTGATGTTCCTCTCTCACCTCCCACATCCAGTCCACTCCTTGCATATCTCCAGCCTTGACAGAGAGAATGGTTAATTTTGAGTGAGAAGGTGTGTTTTACTTAATCCAGAACATTTGTTTTACAGTTTACCATGAATCTCTTTTCTCCTCAAGCCTTTCTACTGCAGCCTTCTTGATAGAATCCCTTGATAGAAGGGATTTTATCTCTTTGGCCTGTTTCTGGTCTTGTCTGAAACATCTGGTGGGAGAAATAAAAGCAGCAGCAGAATACAAAGTGAGGTTTGGAATAAAGAAAGGAGCATGGAGTGCTACTGCACCCATAACAAGTACAAAGGACCACCGTATCTGAGTGTGAACCAGCAGGACACATGAAAATTCAGACGTTGGGAGTGGGAGGCTTAGACAAGTCTTTGCCATTTAGAATTACTTTTTTGGAAAGAAAATACTGGATCTGTCTTGGGGAATAAGCTTACAAATCATATTAGCCATACAGTATATATGCCAATTTTTTGCATTAGTTTCTTTTATGATTTCTCATTTAGGAGGTGAAACTAAATTATTCCCCCATGTCTACAGAACCTATGTTTGCTATTGGAAGTACAAAATGGGAATTCTTGTAAGAATATTTAGACCTTCTTCAGAAATTAACAGTGTCCAATGACAAATCTCCTTATTAATCACCCATCTCAAAACTCTTTTTTTTTTTTTTTTTTTTTGAGAAATCAGTGGCATTATTAAAGCTTTATATTGATTTTTCTGGCACCATCATTTTAAGTTCATTTTGGATATTTTTAGAGAGATTTTGTTGGTTGTGCCAACTGACCATGATGATTAATATATAATTAAGATTCTTGACAATTCCTCTTGTGTCAGCAGGAACATGTCAATGCCTTTGTCTTCATCTGATGCACACACCCACGGCTGATTGCTCAGATGCTGTTGGTGGCTCACATATGAGCTATCATCTAATGATTAGATAGAGCTGACAGAAATCAAATTCTAATAATTGCAAGATAACCTTATGTTTTAATTCAACCAAAAATACTAAAAATATTTTTCAGTAGTTTTTGGTCATCGTTTATCCAATCAAAACAAAAAACCTCGTGGCTCTAGCTGCCTGTATAAACAAGACATATAATACTGAATAAAACCTAATCTCACAACACAGATGAAGTAAGAGAGAACTAGTACTACTGTGTTTAGACATACATTGCTCTAGATACATGAGAGCAAAATCCAAGCCTTAGCACTACCTCTATAGCATACGCTACATGCAACTTCAGGTTAAACTGATTTACTGAATAGGAAACCCGCAAAACAAGTAAACAACAAATCCACAACCAAACAAAAACTAGCCTTTTTCACTCCTATCCAACATCTTTCCTGCTCATTACACAGCCAAGGTCTTGCTTTAAAACTGTTTTGCAGTTTTGCCAGGCAACAGTCTGTTACAGTATACATAAATGTGATTTTGTTTAGGGGACATTAAGGATGCATGTGACAAAAGAGTAGCAGCATATCAGCCAGGAATTAAAATCCGTTACTGTATTTTAGTTTATTGATCTACTGCAAGCTTCTCAGCATTGTCTAATTTAAATAAAACTTCAATTTGTAACAATACTATAAATAGAAGGCAATATTGATCAGAGTGTCACCAGCCAGCTGAACTTTTGTTATCACTGAAGCTTAGCCAGTTAATGTTGAATGTTACAATTTATTACACTGCAAAGTACAATACAACACAATAGCATTTAGATTTATAAACAAAGATATGCTGAACTACTGAAGGCAAGTTCAGTCAGCTCTGAACAAGAGCAGCGTTCTGATTTACTGGTACTCCACAGCACTATTTCCCTACCTGAGGCAATATTTCATTACACCTCTGATACAAACACCTGTTAACTCTGCTGAAAATTGAAGATTTGATTTCTTTTAGACTCTTTTAAACTCCAGCAAAACATCTGATGTCGATCATCAAAGATTCATCACTGCTGTGGAGGGTTTTTTGAGCTTTTGTGACAGGTTTTTCCGAGATTTTGAGGAACATTACCTGTTAAGATTGGCAAATGATGTCCTGGGAACAGAACCTTTGTAACAAATGGTAGCAGATACTAGACCCCTAACATTTCTTTTCTTCCCCTCTTATTTTTCACAGGAGTAAAAACTGAAGTAAATTGATGTGAAAAAAGGCATGCTTAGTGGTAAATTCCACGTTAGGGGCTGTTCTCAGACATCAAGCAGTAAACCATTCTCTAGACAAATAATATTTCCAGTCCTGAAGTTGCACTGTTTCAGGGAAACTACTGAATTGCCTTAAAGCTAGCTCATTGTCCCTCCACTTACTAGCCACGAAAGCACTGCTGCTGCTTTTCAAAGGCAGGTACTCACACTTCCTTCTAGATGAAGAAGAGAGAGCTCCTCACACTCTCCTCCTCTTGAAGAGTAAGGTCACTGGGATAGCCTGGAGGATAGAAAAGCATCAAAGGAAACAAGTCTCTGGGCTTTGCTTCGGAACAGAAGAAAATCAACACTTTTCAAAAAGAGAGAAAAAGAGGAAACTCCACACTTATTAACTCTGCCTGGATGCAGTACTGCTTAGTGAAACACAGTGCTCACCTGCACATGGGTAAATGGAGATGGTAAGCCAGCAAGGTATGCCACATATAGATTGCTGAGGCAGATATGTTGCTTTGCCTGCTTCTGACCAGCAAACATTAATAATTCCCTGCAACTCTTCCTCCTGATTGCAGTCTGTCCACATTCTCTGTCACAGCCAGCTCCCTTACTGTCATCACAGACCCCTTATTGTCATCCCTTACTGTCGTCCCAGGAGTTTGAAGCCTCTCCTCTACCCTTTCCTTTTCTTCCTTTAACACAGAATATAAACCAATCTGATGCTTTCAGACTAGGGAGTTTTATTTTGTTTTATTTTTTTTTTTTTACTTTGGAACAGTAACTAAAACACTGTTATAGAAACAATGATTTTTGATTTTTGATTTTTTTTAAAGCAGGCACTTTGAAATGGATTCAGGTAAATGGGACATGATTTAATGGGAGTTTTGTGGTCAGGGCATGTGATTATTACATTAGCCTTTTTGTCTTTCATTCAAAATTCAGCATGTCTTTAGATATTTTTTGGTACTGTCATGGTAGAAGCAACATGGTCTTAATATGCTTACTATTTACAGGTGCATGCACTCCTAATATGCCCTGACACATGTAAATATGCTGACACTCCCACTGTGCTAGCATTCCTGCATAGTGCATCCCTCTGCACTAAAACAGCACAGGAAAAAAACAAAAACAAAAACAAAAACAACAAACCAACCCAAAATTAGCACTTGTCAATTACTGCAACAATATTTTTCAAGCTTCATTTTTAGATAGAACAGATGCAATATACGCAGATAGAGAGATTAGGCAGCCTGCAAATTAGTGAGATTCCATGTTTGGGAATTTTAGAGGAATTTGGCAAAGATAACTGACATTTGGTCTAGTCTTACTTAACATGTAATTTGATGTGATAATATTTGGCAGTTCTTTAAATCTTCTTTCTAGGAAAAAAAACCCTGAATTCTAACTTCAAATCACATCTTAAATTAAATCCCAGATTGAATAATTCCTTAAGTATTATTATGAATTCCTAGTTCTGTAGTTCACCCAACCAAGGAGTTTAAATAATAGCATTTTATATCCTTGCAAATAGACAAGATAATATAAAGTGTGATTCGTTGCATAAACTGTTGCAAACATAGTAAGAATATGTTAAAATAAAATTCATAAATAATAATAACTACATAAAATACAGAATGTCTCAATCTGTTGCAGAAAACTTTGAAAGCAGAAAAGAGCTTACCTTCACTGAATATTTTATTCATTAAAAAGTATTCACACCCATCTAATCAAAAGTTTGGCTTTTGCATCCCCCTATTGCTTCTCCAGCTGTCAAGTTCTGGTCCAAACACCACATTTGTTGACTTCTGCTGCCAAAGTCTTGTTTGGTTTATGGATTCACAACTGGACAGGAGGAAAAAGGGAGTCCTGAGACAGGTTGAAAGATAGACAAGAGTAGAGTTGAATAAAGCCAGATCAGGTGAAAAGGAAATGAGATCTGGAAAATATCAAAAGGCAGGAGGCCTAGGGAAGGACATGAGCACATATGGGAGAAGATTTGCAGACTGAAGGATATAATAATGAGGAATGGCAGCTAAGAGACAATGAAACCAGTACACAGATGGAAGGAAAAAGGACAAGAAAAGAGAAATAAAGTTCAAAAGTGCCAGAAATAGAGCAGGAGCTATTTAGCAGAGAATCAGACAAGGAGAGAAAGAAACAGAATTGAAAATAAAAGATCTGACTATTAAAAAAAAAACAACAACCCTATATTAAACTCTTCATCACACAGTCTTCCACATCAGGAAGATATATTAGTTTTTTGGTTTTGTTTTTTTTTTTTTTTTTTGCATGAAAGCCCAATATCTGGAACAGTTTTAATGCAAAAGCAGAGCTGGTTGGAAAAAGATCATATAACTGATCCTCCTGTATACTTTTAATGCTAATAGTAATGATAGCTATTTTAAATAGCCCTACAAGCTCTAGCTGGAGTCTTCACAGTTGTCCTCTCCATTTCTCTGTATATAAACAGAAAGAATTCCATAAGACAAATAAACACCTCTTGCCATCTGCTGAGAAGCAAGCACTAAAGCACTGAGAGTCTTCACGAGTTCATTTTAATGAAAAACTTTTCAGAGATGCATGGTATGCAACATGATCCATCAATGTTTCTGTTTCATAGCCTTTATGAAGATAGACACATGCAAAATGTGGTAGATCTCTGCTTTCCAAGAATGAAACATGAATTACTGCATGCTTTGTAAAAATACATAATAATTTCTATAAACTTGGCAGTTAGTATGGACCACTGTATATGCATATTAGTATAAAACCTCGCATATTTAAGAAACTTACAGATTGCAGTAGGTTTTTTAAATATAAATCTGGTATATGCTAAGATATTTTAAAACCACATAGATTTAAATCTTAAATAGATTAAAATGTGTGGATTATTTAACTTTTTAACTCCTATTACTACTGAGGAAATACATATTTAGGTGGATAAAACAACTAGGTGACCTGTGGAAAATATTAGTCTGCCCTGGAAAACAACTTTAATGTCAGATTTCTTGCCATTGACTAAAGAAGGACTGTATAATCCCTGAAAACAAATGGCTAATAATAATTGCATTGATAATGGTTTCTTCACTGAATATAGGGTACATCAAGGGCCTTAATCCTGCAAACAAGAATAAACCAAAGCATGTTTACTCATGACAGACAATTACTCATGCTCATATAATTAGCAAAGGTCCTTATACCCCGGAATGTCAGAACATAGATAGCCTAAAGATTTGTCACAGTGAAATCAGTTTAGCTTTACCTGCCACAGGGATCTAAGGGTCCTGTTCCTTATTGTAAGGAATGCTCATGCACAGCTGTAGTACATTTGTATCCACTACAGATAAAACAGGACAGTCCTTCCTTCTTTCCTGAAAGTAAAAGGTTTCTTGTAAAGAGCTCATTTGTATTTGTGAAGGGAAATGGTCAACAGAAGTATAAGCTCATTTAAGAGGGGGCTTATACAGGTATAGCTTCACCATGCACATCCATTACAATAATCACACCACTGTTTTACCAATATACAACTTCTGAGTAGTCCGGGCATGAGGCATCTATTAGTGGACGGACAAGTACCTCTTGCAAATATAAACAGCAAAGAATATTTCAGAAAGAAAGAAATGGATGAATATTTAGGGAGTGTTATACCTGTTTGATAAATCACTTTTCTTTCTTAAATATGGCCATTGAATATGTGCTAAAAAAGTCAGCTCCTGACTTTATTTGGGTTCTTTGTTGTTTTTTGGGCTGTGGGTTTGTGATATTTTTAATGTATATTTTGTTTAAAATAAAGGCCCAGGTCAGTCTTCATGAAACATTTTTAGCTGTACAAGTTATGAACCCCTGAAAAAAAGGTGTTTCTAATGGAAAGGCCGACAACCTCTTTAGTTTAGCACTGTGAATGACGGCACCTTGATCAGAGTTGGAGGAAACATTCAACGTGATATGAGCTACTGAACTAAGTTGTAAAATGACGAAGACTGAGTGAACAGGTTTTAATGTAGATAATATTGTTCACGTAGTCTATAAATATAGAATTAAATGTTGACCTTTATCTCCCATGTCAAAAGTCAGTCGGTGTCAGCACATATTGTTTTTATTTGTTTCAAGAGAAAAATAGACCAACAACATTAACCTCACAATGAACAGAGAATTGAATGAATTAAAAAGAAGTATCCCATAAATCCCTTTCTTTTTATTGGCTCAGTGATAAAAATGCCTAGGGCTTGGATGAAGAGGGTAGTCTCAGATGCTAGTCTGAGATGTTCTATGTACACAGGGTTGTACATCACATGCTAAAACAGAGGAACAGAGATATTAAGATTTGTACAACCTCATATAATACACAATATCCATCAAATTGCGTCAGAGCATCCTGCAAAACACTGCCTGTCAGATATCCCCAAGACAAGCAGGTTTTCACAAGACTATTTTAAAGCATCATCAGCCTTCCACCCTTAAAACCTATATTTGAAAAATACATTTCACAAAACAGATTAAATATGTAAAAAAAGGGGGAAAAAAATAAAAAAAGACTTTATTCACCACTGGCACACTTACAGTATACCACTAATTTAAGACACCACCTGGAACAAATTCCATTGTTTTTAGAGAGGTAGTAGCTTCATTGGTCAGATATCTCTTTAAATTTTTGGTACATCATGATAAGAACAAGAGATATGACATTTTTCTCCTGTTTAAAAAGTCATTTTTTCCAAAACACCTCATAATAATAAAGGCCCCTATTTCACAATGCTGTAGTAAATTTGACAGTTAACTAAAATGAGCAGTTTCAATTGCAAATTCAGTTTAATTGCAATTTTTAGTGCTGCATAATTAAACTGAAAATGTTCAAAAAAAATCACACAGTCAAAACTAGAACAGAAACAAAAGCATTTTCACATTGGTTTTGGGGTTTCCAATCAGTTTCTAGAGAAACTGACAAAAAGTAACATTTAAAAATTAATCAGTTCAACAAAAGGAAAGAAATCTTATAATTTGAAAAATTCAGCTGTTAGTTTTTGTTTACATTTTTGTATCCTCCTGCACCTTGTAGGGCATAGACAAATTCTTTTGGTTTAATGCTCCAATGATTATCTGCTGGCAACGTTGCATCATGTGAAAAACATTTTACAGCATTTGCATTGTGTACTAAACACACAAAAGCAACTAATTACAACATTTGTCAAACCTGGAGCATGTTCCATGGTAGCTTACTAGAACCAAATGCTGGGGTTTTTTTCTTGAAATAGGCTGGCTATGAGTTTCACCAGTAAAGTGTAGGCTTGGAGTGAAATCTTGACTGATGCATACAGTTGAAGGCTGGTATGCTGAAGCTAACCTATATCTCTGGGAAAAAAAAAGTCTTCTCAGGCTTAACATTCACAGGGTTTGAAAGAATTTTACAGCTGGCTATAAAGAGCAACTTTTCTGCTCCACATGTATTCATGCAGCTTCTGGGCAGAACCAGTCATGGTGCTTTTCATAGCTGGATGATCAGAAGACTTCTCAATAACGTCTAGCAAAGAAGCAAAGACATATATTTTATTATACTAAAGGATTATTGGTGTGTAGGGCAATATTGAATGGCAGTATAAAGCAAGTCACTTAAGGTTTTGCTAAGCTTGTAAACTTAGCCATAGATTTACACAGAGAAATAGTGACACATGTTTGATAAACTTAACTCCAACCCCAGTTTTAAAAAATCTGCTTTTGGTCTGATGAATAACGAGTTTTTTTCAAGGGTCTAAAAATATATATTAAAAAAAAAAAAAAAAGGAAAGAAAATATTTTTTTCCTCTCTTTATGACGATTTGCTTCAAAATGTGTTCCTTATCCCATTTACCCAGCTTGCATATTGGTAACCTTATAATATTGTAAGTTTAAAGTTCAGCTGCTACAACAGGCAGGTAACAGATGCATGAATCCTACAGAGCGAATAATAGAGGAGTTTATGGGAGCTGGTGGTTCTCCACTGAGAAACAAAAATAAGGTCTGCGTTCTGGCTTGTGCTGGCAGTCTGGCAGCACAGGCAGATGCCAGTCTGCACCAGAGACTACCAGGATGGATACTAGTAAAAATGAAGCTTTTCAGAAAGGGAACGGAAAAGAGTCACAGAACTGTGGGAGCTGGGTCTCCAGGAGCATCCCTGGGGAGCAGTCAGACCAAGGCTCTAAGGCAGAAGCTCAGCAACAAGATAAACATGGGATTGATGCTGTAGCCTCCTCCTTGGTCTTGTTTCATCAGCACCATCCCTTAACTTGTGCTTCTCTAAGTACACTGAAAGAGCCTTCTGATGCTTGCTGTTCTTAAATGTCAAACAGCAGTAAAGTTCACCCATTAAAAATGTCAAATATCTTCTATATTTATAAAAACAATTATATTTATGAAACCAGCAACCATGTTGCTTAACATAATTCCAACACTAACAAGACACAGAACACAGATGTTAAAGGAGATTCAAGCATATAAACAGGAAATACAAAAATGATTGACAGTGACTGTTGATACTAACTGATAAAAGACAAAGTTTATTTGCAAATAACAGTATCCCAGCTCATAATTATTTACAACTTAGGAAATTCAGCATCAGTCCAGTCATACAAATTTCCTGTTTGTCATTTTCTCCCAGAATTTTGAAAGCTTTCTTATGTTTGTTATACAGCTGGGAAAATTCTTTACCCAAAAACCCAAATACCCAAGAACTTTGGCATCAAATGTGGCACAATAAATTGCACAGATGTATTACCTGGAATAAATTAGTGACCTGAAGACCCAGTGTAGTGCCATTGTAGATTACAAATAGCATACTTATATGTTAGGCATGATTTCCAACATTTCTTAGTGTTAAAATATGTAGATATGTAGTCAGAAGTACAGCGTTAAACTCACGTAGCCTTTTTCCTCAAATTTTCGAAGTTAAATGACAACACTCTAGATGTACCAAAAAATGATGATGTGTTCAGTTTATACAATGATGTACTTCAATTCAGTGAATTTATAAAAGAAACATAGTTAATGTATTTACTATTATATATTATTACTACTATTATTATTTCAGTAATAGTGAATTGCAGGTAAGTCTTTGTTTAGTTAAAATTTTAGCATGACCTCACACGTGTTCAACATACTGATTCTAGCTATGGAGAAGCAAATTAGCAGATAAGCATTGTGATAATCATTAGTTAAAATTCTCTGATACAACCTTGTGTCAACTTCCACTTTCAGAGCTGATGAAAATATTCGTAAGCTTTTATTTCTTATAAAAGAGAATTCACTGTTAACTAGGATTCAGATCCCATGTGTTCAGTCTCCCTGAACAGACATAAATTCTCTTTCAGGGATTCTATCAAAAAGCTCTCACTGGTAACAAAACACCCAAGTACAGCAGCTACACCAACCCCAGTGACAAGTACAGCAACTACTCAAACTCTGACTACAACAGACAATGCAGCTGCTCCAACTCCAAGCACAGCAACTACACCAACCCCAGTGACAAGTACAGCAGCTACTCAAACCCCGACAGCAACAGACAATGCAGCTGCTGGTGCTACTCAAGCCCCAAGTACAGCAGCTGCACCAACCCTGACAACAGATACTGCAGCGACTCCAACCACAGCAAAACCACACATGGTGTAAAATGTGTAAAAATGTGTAAAAATACACCATGGTAAAATGCATTCAGTCAGTAAGTTCTAAGGGTATTGAAACCTGCAACCCAGATGCAAGTACAGCTTACCTTCATTTCTTGAAAATACAGTCATCTGAGGGAGAATATTGTTTTCTACTAAAGAATAAACCACGTAATTATTGATTCTTCCTGCATACTTTTTATATCTTATATATCACACCTTCAAAAAGATATATATTTTTAAACTTTCTGTTAAAATAGTAGCAAGGAGATAAGAGGTAAGGTAGACCAATTTAAAATCTTGTAAGGCCATTAAGAACTAACTACTAGAAAAACAGAAGTTAACAGAAGGAATTATACACCACATTTTCACATCTGGGCTTGTAGAAATAGATTTTGCTGCTCCCACGCTTCTCTCTCTAAGTGTGCTCTTATTGTCAGGCTTTTGATCTATGTGAAGAGAAATAAGGACAACCACAGAGCTACATATGTCACTCAAAAACACAAACATGCTTGGTGATATCATGGAAAACTAAATAAAAGCACAGAGTTGCTAGTTAAGGAAGGAGAGTGATGCATTAGATCCTACAGTGAAAAAAAGCTACAGACCAATCCAATTCAGAATTCATCCTTCCCATTTACACTGTAGCACATTTGCAGAATCTAGTTTACCAGAAATTGCCTAGGGGGAAAGAAAAGGAATCCAGAGTAATAAAAAAGTGCCAGAATGAATAAAGTGCTCATGACTACTATCACTTGGCTGATGCTGAAGAACAGAAGTGGATGGGACAGTTCTGATATCTCCCGAATGTTGCTACTATAGTATTTCTCCCCTTCCAGTGTAATCTGAAAAAAATAATTTATATACATTACGTAGTACATTGACGAGCCAAAGATTTTTGTTATTATTTTATTTTTTTACCCATTTATGGTTGCAAATTAATGAAATGACATGAGACTGAAGCCAATGACAACTGCTAATCTGTAAGCAACAACAAGCAAGGAAAAGCTGATAGGAGTACAGCTGTTTCATTTTAATTGAAGAATGATTTTATGTTGGAAGCACTCAATATTCACAGCAAATTAAAAATAATGAAGTGAATTGATACCAATGATATTTTTTTACCTACTATCCCTTTGTAAATCTATTTCTTCACACAAATTGACATGTCTAATTGATACATACGCTATTATTCCTCATTAGTAGGCTGAATAAAATAATTCTTGATTAAATTTATTGCAATTTACAATCCAGCATAATGTTTGCAAGCTATAAAAGTCAATCAACAGGAAACAGAAAAAAACAGATGACGTTATTACTTCTTATATGTACACAATAATTTCATGTTTCATAGAACCTTCCTAAGCATTTCATTTCTTCTCAAGAGCTAAGGTCTGTCTCCAACAGGTCACTTAATTTTTGACATGACCATAAATGTATTTCAGTGCATATGTTCTTCTGAGTTTTTTGATAAATATCACCTCTAATAAGCAAATTATTTGTGCATTTAGCAAGCTCTTAGAAGTTTTTTGGAAGAGTTAGTCTTCTACTAACACTCATACAAAATTATGCAGAACAGCTGATGATTTACTTTGCCTGGATTAGGGCATTTGATTTATATTGTGTAATGAATGTGTGAAAAAATGTTCAAGCAAGTAGCAAAAATTCAGAATTTCAATGGAACAAAGAAAGCCAATAGCAAATTTGACAAGGAAAATATGTATTATATACTGCAAAATTTCCAACAAAAAAGAAAATTGAATCAATGGGAAGTCAGCCTGTTCTTTATAATTTTAACTTATTCTGCACCTTGCCCTGGCCTTCACTATTTTGTACGAAATTCTTTCGTATTATGAAACTAGCAGAGCAGCTATTATGTTACTCTCTTCTCTAATGGCAAGAAAAGTATGTTATGACTAGACCATTTCTATGGCCTATTGCTCCTATTTCTCTGCAGAGTGCTGGCAGCTGGCACAAGATTGCTGCCCTCACTTAAGCAGGGCTTCAGACTTGAGAAATAATTTACCCGAAAACACAGTATATATGCTATAGCTAGTACAGACATGGAATCCTACTTTTTTCTTCCTAAGTTAATACAATTTCTTTTTGAGGAAGGGCTTCTGATGCCCTGATTGTGTCTCTACCCTGACTGTAGTGTGTGTCTCAGTTTGTCCAGAGAAGCTGGAAAAAATTGGTCAAAAAATCAGATATTATTGCATAGGACCACAGATTCAGAATTAAAACCTAAACTGCATTGGGAATGTTTTCCATTCGTATGATATATCATGGTTTTTGTGACGTTAAATAAAATCTTGTCAAAAAAATTAATTCTGGTTCTAATCTAAGTTCAATTTATAGAACTGATGGAGCAGTTGCCATCTAAAATTAAAAGAAGAAATACCTAGGTTTGCACAAGTAACTGAAATTACGGTACAGGTCTTACAGGTGTAACATGACAGTCCCTTTTGAAAAATAATCTGATTTTTATTCTACAGTTATTTTAGATTAATAATTGCATTTTTATAGAACATAATTAGATTAATCTATAATTTTGCTTTTTGTTGTTGTTGTTACTGAAGAATTTTCATCAAATCTCTGTAAAAGGCAATATATCTGTTCAGAAAGGCTGCTGACATTTTAAAACCAATTCTTATATTTAAAAAATAAGAGGGCTTACTTACTATCTGCAACAAAACCAACTGTTTCAGGATTCATTTCCTATTTGATACGTATTATTCATCATAGTAAACAACCTATCTGCCAGCAGTAAGAAATCAAAGTGCTCTATGCCAATTGAATAGCATCTTTTAAAGAACACTGTCATGGTTTAAACCCAACCACACAGCTCATTTCCCCCTTCCCCCAACCCCCACCCTCCCTGCTCCCAGAGGGATGGGGAGGAGAATTGAGAGAAAGTAACTCCCAAGGGTTGAGATAAGAACAGCCCAGTAACTAAGGTATAACACAAATCACTGCTGCTACCACCAATAATAATAATGATAAGAGAAAATAACAAGAGAAGAGAATACGATACCATAGCTGAACAAGTTTGACCCCCCTGAAGAGAGCCCGTGCTCTTCCGGGTAACTCCCAGTTACCTCCCTGGGCATGACATACTGTGGTATGGAATACCTCTTTGGCTAGCTTGGGTCAGGTGTCCTGTCTTTGCTTCCTCCCGGCCTCCCCTCGTCCCCAGCAGAGCATGAGACTCACAGAGTCCTTGGCCAGAATAAACATTACTTAGCAACAATTAAAAACAATCAGTGTTATCAGCTCTCTGCCCAGGCTGGAAGTCAAAACACAGAGCTTGCACCAGCTACTAAGAAGGAGAAAAACGGCTCCTGGTAAACCCAGGACAAACACTAAGAAGCGGCCCAAAAAGGAGCCTTTGGAAGCAGGCAGAGGTTTTCTAGTGTTCATAAGGGAACTTGCCATTTCAAAGAAAGTGCTGTCTCCAAGAACTGCACAGTGCTCCATATCCAAGATTACCTTTAAGGTTGACCAAAAGTATTTCCATCTACTACACTATTCACAACAGAGTAAATATAATCAGGAGCTATGGCAACCACTAAGCCTTATCTAAACTGAATTCTAAAACATGTCCTCTGCGTCGCATTTAGCCTCCTCTGTCAAAGGTAACTAATTCATTACATCTTTCCAGCCTGTTTGTCTGGACAATATCTGAAAAATAGCATGCACATCCAGTTAGTTCATTCGCATCCCTAGAAGGTTAGACGGGTCTCAGAGCAACCTGGTCTAGTGGAAGGTGTCCCTGCCTGTGGCAGGGCTTTGGAACTGAATGAGCTTTAAGGTCACTTCCAGCCCAAACCAGCCTGTGACTCAATGATTTAGGGTGATAGCTAGATGTACACACACCCGGAGAGGGTAAAAGTTACCAATAGCCATGCAGTGGGCAATAACCATGTTGGCAATAGGAATAGTGAGGGCCAAAGGCAGAGCTAACTGCCCACAGTAACCAGTGCTGCAAGGTCTGAGTCTTCACCCCATGCGGTGACTGACAATGGAAAATAAATCAATGCAGGGCTGCAGGTAGTGCTCACTCAAAGTGAATAGCAGGGACTCATGTGTCTGGAAATGTCCCAAACCAATACGATGTCTCTGAGAGGACTCCCTCCCTTTTCTCGGACATGGAACCAGAACTGGTGGTTCTGCCTGCACCGAAGGGTTCAGACACAGTCACCAAAAAAAGAGGCATGTCTCCTACTCCAAGTTCCTTGCTACTGGTGAGTCCTATTAGGAAACTCAAGAAAAGGTCAACACTCTTGTCACAAGGGTTACTTGGCCTAATCAGTGTGCTGGTCAGATTTTTCTTGTTGACAAAATACTAAAAATACTCAAGAAGCTAGACTTGCAGTGGACTTCTCTCCTGCTGGCTGAAGCCAGCTCAGCAGCCCTCATTCTGGCCACTGTCACAGAGCCACAAAGCAGGTTTTTAAATTTCAACATGCATTATCTTGTCATCCCTTTTAATCTAGAAATAACATATTAAGAAAAACATGAAAGAAAAAATTATGATCAGCCTTATATAAATCATTGTCATTCAACTCTAACAAACTTCATAGGAAACTACTTCATAAATGAGCACAATAAATTGAAATTCAATAGCTTATTTATTCCAAGCATATTGAATTAAAATTATACATATACATTACACATACACATGTGTGTACAGTGAGGGAGAACCTACTGCCTCCACATCTGTACTATTTCTGTTATTATAAAGTTTGGGTAAGAAATGTAAGATCACAATGCTTTAAAGTTTAAGGATATTCGGCTCAGGATGCATTTAGCTGTAAACATAAACCCCAAACTATGCATTTATAGAAGATTTATAATTTTAAAATTTTAGTAACATTTTAACTGAGCAAAAAATAATATTCACTCACATTATTATATTCACCATTGAAGAAGACAAAGGTATTATCCAATTGAGTCTATACCAAAAGGAAACACACATATTAATATCTGCAATTTGATACCCATTCCAAACACAAGAAGTAACAAATTTGGTGACAAAACTGTCAAAATATGTTCCGCAAATACATTGGCAAGAGATCTGGACATACTAAAGAAACTTAGTGAAACAAAATAGGTGCCAAATGGGTATGTTTGACAGAGTGTTCAAAAATACATTTAGAGCAAAGCAGGAACAAATCCAACAGAGAGATTCTCTACATAAATTATCATGAAACTATTAGAAATAATTGGCCAGTGATTTCAAAATATTACATATACTTTTAATGTTATCAAAGAGCTGTGTTGTGAACCATGTGCAATTTCTTGGCGATTCAATTTTTGGCCACACAACAGTGTTTTTAGACACAAGTGAAAATACTATATCCCATACTGTAAGTCAATCTGTAGTCTTTGAAATTGCGCTGTGCTTCCAAATGCTTTGAAAGGCTGCTAGGGGAAATACTGTAAAAGTCTGAATACTCGGCAAGGCTGCAGAGCGCAGCCCTTGCAGGGGCTCTGCCAAACGGATGCCTCCCCACAAGGCTAAAGAGAGCGGAGATAACAAAGATGTCATGACCAACCTCTCCAACAGGGTTTAGCCATGTCTGCAGTCACAGTGCCCCAACCAACCACATCAGTGTGGGCACTGGTCCCTGCAGCAGACACATGCGGGTGCACTCCTGTGTCATGGCTGAAGGTAAATAGGTACAAGAAGGTAAAAATGTTCTGCAAGTCTAATAGGAGCAGATTAATTTAGATACAATGTTGTATTACAGGCATTTTAAAATAAAGCCAACTAAATGTTTCCAGATACTTCTTTGAATGCAGACAGCCACTGTAGAGATAATCTGCATGAGTGGCAGCCCCCTGCTCTTCCACAGGATTCTTTGGTGAATGAAGAAGGGTCAAAGATGCTGCCCAGCAGAGCTACCTGTTCACACCCTTCACATGCATGAAATTCAAATTACTATTGTTTAATGATTCTCAAGAAATATATACTTTATAAGAGATAAAAACAGAGTGAGTCAAAATTGATTACTCACAAAGGACAAAAAGAGGCCAGGCAGCATACATGAAAGACAATGCCCTTCGATGTCAAACCATTTCCTTTCAGTCAGTGCAAAAGTATTATTAGTTCTCTTACTACAGATAAAGCACCAGTGTAAAACAGCAGCATTGGCAGCAGGGCAGCTTACTTCAGCCCAGATCTGCACAACAGTTAAATACTTAGATCAAGAGAATACACTGAAATTTAAAGTGCCTGCTCAGATCAAGTTGAAAGCCCAAGGCTCAGAGCACCTAGTTTTAAAAGCTGGCCCACATGAAGTTTATGGAAATACAGACTTCACTAGGGCTTACTATCATCTACCAAGGTTTTAATAGTGCATTGTTCTGTGCCTCCCATTATGGCATTGCACAAAGTGAATAGTATTTGTCATGTGTTTGTTCTCAAAAAGTTGTTGTTGATTGTTTAAAAAACATTTGTATATGCACATAATGAAATTTCCCCGTTATTATCCTAAATAAAAGAAACACACCCTGAACCTGAGGTAAGATTTGTGATTGTCCTTAGATCTTGGCAAGCTCATTCCTTACACTTGAGCCTCTGAGAAAGCCCTCTCCCTCAAGAGAGGCTTTTTCCTAGTGTAGAGATATCAATTTTCCTGAACAACTGAAAAGTAAAAGACAGAGATATAACATAGATAGCCCATAATTCCATTTATTCAACTGTGATAAGAACTTTCCAGAAAAGCCTTGTCCATTGCATGCTATTACATCTTTTTACCCATTCTGACATCCTCAAAGGCTGCTCCACGTACCTACATCTACCCCCAGCTGTGTCCCAGACTGTTGGTGGCCTCCTGTGCTATCCTGACGACTGTGGCATGTTTGGGAGCTGGGCAAGAAAAAGCTCTGTCTTCTACTGGGATAGAGAGTGGCAGGAGTTTTGTGGTTGCCTTCAGTTCTGGGATAAACATTCTAGTTTTGGACAGCAACCTAAAAAATACATGCTAACGTAGATAAGTTTTTTATTTATTATTGTAAGCTTCATTTTATCAAAGGGTTGTGTTTTTTACCTTTTAAACTATACCTTTTGGAATTGGTTATAGAGCTTTAAGATAGTTATTCCTTGCTGGAAAAATAAATTTACTAAAACAAATTACTATCAGAAATGCAGACTGAGTTACATAAATGGACACTTTTTTATTCTATGTGAGCTCTTTAATATGGCATGAAGCAGTATTAACTTTTAAGTTGCCATAAAATCAAATAATTGTATTTATTAATTTGTTTTAATTACCAAGCACAGATAAGCATATGTCCTATTTAGCCTGGGAAAATCTGAATGCACACCTGCTCCGACAGTCTTTAAAATGAGACGTGAGGAAAATATTTGAATTACATTTCCCTGTTCCAACATACCATTTTTAAAAAGCACTTTCAACACTGAACTAGGCCTTTACAGTTAAGGCATTTTACAAGATGATACTGAGCTATGTTTCCTGTCTATGAAGAAGGCACCAGCATATAAAATGGTAGTGAATTTGCATTACCTCCAATCCATCATTCTTTGAGTACGCAGGAAAAACGGTGAGACCTGCTGCAACAAAGCACAGCCTTGTGTTGACAGATTCTTATTTAAGTGACTGTGAATACAACAATTCCACAAATAATTTGTCAAGTGTGTGGCTGAACTAGCTCTGAACCCTGATAAATACCAACTCTCCTCGCTGCTACAAAGGCATGATGTTCTGTGTGCGGGCAGTGAGTAACAAGCACCAGAATTTAACAATCGATGCTACTATATTTCTCTTTTCTTTGTGGTTAAAAAAACCTTGAAGGGTAGCTCTTTCAGCAGTGTTAAGTACTAGTGGTGGCTATGCCTTGCAAATCTAAGTAATACACTGCAGGCGGAGGTGAAAGGAAACAGCACGCTGCATCCATTTTTAGCTGCGTTTAAAACATATGGTTTATGTTCTCTCGTGAAAACCAGTCCTTACTGTATAGTTAGCAGACTCTTGTTTAATACGGGCTATTATTAAATGGACCTCTTTCAAGTTATGATAATAGGACATCTATTTGCTGCATTTCACATCCTGAGGCATACATTTGGGCTAGGGTAATTCAAGAAAACGGTTTCTTTTAGGAAAAATAACACAAACTCTAGGGAAACACATGTACATATTAATAGTGGGAAAAAAACACTCCTTCCAGGTATTCAATTGAAATCAAGATTGCATTTTTCTATTATGCAGTGCATTCTAAAGGCATTATAGATGTGCAAGAAAAAGAATAATTTTTAAAGAAATGTAAATCTAATCAGTCTTGAAGCTATCAATATATACATAAATGTCTCTTGCAGACATAACTTAGTATGCATTATCAATTTATTTTTCATAAAGCTTTCCAGCTACAAAAAGGATAAGCAGAAGCATGCACATACATTGACAATAATGCTTATTTGTCAGGCAGGAGTGAACATATTAACACATTTCCCCCTCCTGAAACCCCAACCTAAAGAATGTTGAGAATCTTTGCAGAAAAAACAGACTTGCCTATTGCAATGAGGATATTCCAGGCATTTTAATAAAGTACCAACCTTCTAATGGGACATGAACTTCAGCATGCTATTTGCAAGGTAAAACTATTACAGA